>NC_059105.1:75183708-75451208 GCF_020740685.1 Jaculus jaculus
TGTCTTATTTAATTTGTAACTTCAATCTTAAATTGCTGCTGAATTGTCTGAAGAAATTAGCAAATGGAGATGATAGGATTATGGTCATTATAAACATAAGGTGATAAATCACTAACATTCACCCCTACCCTTAGACTCTGAACAGCAAGTGGAGATTGTCAAGTTGAAGATTTCTGTCTGACACTGTATAAGTAATAACAGCCAAACCACAGAATCAGCAAACAAAATGGGGACTGTGAATCGCTCGTCTGTCTGGCTATGAAAATTCCACATATTGTTGTTTGTTTATTTTTTTCTGGGCTGTCTGTATTTCTTGTTATACTGACAGTGTGCAATGGTTTTATTCCAGATGGAATTAAATAAGAACTAAATGTCTGATTCAGGCACTGTGAGTTACAATTTATAATCACAGACAAGCATCAGAAAATTTATCTGTTTTGATTTCACTTACTTCTAATAGATGACTGAATTGTGATAACTTATAACTGATAATTGTCATAAAGTTTGAATTCACAATACTTTTACTCTGCGAGGAGGAGAGAAAAAAATGAAGGATTTTTCATGTCTCTCAGATATATTGGTCTATTCTCCAAATGACAGGTTCCTGACTGATCAACTGTACCACCTGCTACTAACGCTCAGTAATATTAGTCTGTGGAATGGTTTCATTCTCTTCTCACACCTCGGAGATCTTGCGCTCAACCCCAGGCATCCCTTGTGTGCTTAAATCAGCTTAACGGCTCACACGGTGTGCTGATTTCCTTGTAGGCCTCTGTTTTCTCAAAAAGTGATCACCTTTTGCCAATGCCCTCGGGATTAAACAGGGCAGTCTGGTTTTCCTTTTCTGCATTGGCTATACCTTTGTAGTCAATAAAAGACTAACTAGAAAAGAATCAGCTGATGAGAGAATCAATCTTCTGGAAGCCTCCCCACAGTTTTCTCATCATTTTTGTGCCGTCTGTCATCTCAGATTGTAAAATGGAAACCAAAACTCAGTATGTGGGAAGACTTTCACTGCTCCTTGTTAACAAAAACAGTAAGACAGGGGTTTTGATCTTACGAGTGTATAGGTAAACAGTAAGCTGTAAGTGCACACTCTTGAAGTGGCTTTTCTCTGTTTCTAATGGAGGTTTGCAAAGAATTATCAAAGTGGTATCAAAAAGGTCTCCTAGCATAGTGTAGTGTGGATATCCATTCTGGGGAGGTCAGGTTAAACCCGAAGGTCTTGGATACGACAGTGCTGGGGTATCTTGTGCTACAGCAGCAGAACTTCATGCTTCTTAGTAGCAGTCAGAGGAAAAGAGAAATACTAAAAGGATCTTTTCAGCATTTTTATAGCAGGTTATACTGCATTAATTTATTGCTGTAACATTACATTTTAAATCAAATGACATTTTGTCTCATTTAATTTTTATTTGAACAATTTTCTCACATAACTTGCTTTCTCATAGAATAATCACAAATGTGTAGGAAATACATTCAGATTACTTTGGCAGATAAAGGTCATTTATTCTTACAACTCGTTGTCTACGTTTTATCCATAATCACAGAATTAGAAAATAATTTTCTCTTCTGCTCTCCCCTTATGATTTTCTTCTTGTTTATAACTTGAGAGTACAGCCAGGAAATGATTTAAAATTCATGACTGATTCATTAAAATATAAGAATATAAGATTCTAGAGTTCAAAATTTTTTTGTTAGTTTAGGCTTTAGTCACTTATCATTCTATCAGGGTATTTAGGTTCTCCCTCTGGAAACATATTACATACATTTAACAAATATAGAATGTGTCTTTGAACAGGTGGGGTCTACTATAGATTCCTCCAGCATGAGTTAGGAAGAAAAAAGGCTGTCATTACTCCTCTTCAGTCTCATTAAAAAAGCTCTAAGATTACTGATTTCTGCAGTTTGGACTGTGATTTGGTGAGAATAAGGTTGCATTTCTCTCATGCTCATTATCTCATTTATTACTAGAAATCTGAGGGTGTCAATATTACATTTTATATTATGAAGATGTTTAAAATATTTTAGTGTATGCAAGAATTTGTATGAAAATAATACTATAAAAACCAGAAAAATATACATTGAATATTTCTACATATATGGAACTTATTTTGGCTTGAATTATTCATGAAATTTTCTTCTAAAATAGAAATATAATATTCTCAAACCCCTCTGTCTATTGTCAAGTTTATTTAATATTAATATTGATTTGCCATTCATACATTTCTTATAATTCTTTTTTCATTGAGTTTTCTTTTCCATTTTTATTAGTTATTACATAATATACTGCATGCTACATAATATACTGCATAGCCTTTCAGCAGGATTCAATGACCATTGTTTTCATCAATCAGGAAAATATTTCCTTAATCAATGTTATCCAAGCCCTTAGATACATAGCAAAAATTGAGTCCAGAGATACAACTGTCTCGTTCCATCAACTCCCACTGATATATAATATGGGCAACTGTTTGTTCCTTGCTTCCATTGGAGAACTTATGGATATAAGTAGTAGCCACTCTGGGAATGAACAAGTACACACCCATGGTGGTGAGTCCAGGGAGAATCTCGAACCACAACTCTGCACAGTTAAAAACACCAAAACCCTACCCTCCAGCTCCTTAAAGGTAACCCAGCTCCCTCTCTCTTCCTGAAAAGCCTATTTATTATCATTTCTATGAACTGATTGATTATAAGATATATACTCTTTTCCTGGGCATTTTGTAATTAATTTTTGGATGAACACAGAAGTTTCAATATTAATCAAACAATCCAATGAAAATGAGGAAGGGTGTTAGAGAGATGGCATCTGGAGTTTGTTTGCAGTGGCTGGAAGCCCTGGTGTATCCATTCTCTACCTATTTCTTTCTCTTTCTCTCTAATATAGGTATATGAAAATGAGGCAGAATAGACTCTATTTCTATTTCCATTAATGCTTGATACTTATCTTTTTTATTGTAAATTACCCTTTCAACTTTGAATTTCATCTGTGTTTAAGTCTGTTTCTTCCATTTGCTTACAATTCCTAAGATATCCTGAGACACTAAATAGGCTTTTATTTATTTTTATTGATTTACTTCCTCATTGCTCATTGCCTTTACAGTATTTTTAATGTTTCTTTGAAACTAAAAAGACTAAATGTCATGGCAGCAATTTCACCACCTTCAACATTCTCATAGCTTCTTCTGTATCCAGCATGTAGAAAGTGCTTAAGCAATGGCTATTGATTTCAGTGGCAGTTGAGGATGTGGTTGGTGGCCTGTGATTCCAACTACTCAGGAGGATGAGGCAAACAGACAGCATACTCAGGCCAGAAAGAGAAAAAGTCAGTTCAAGACCAGCCTTGGAAAATTAATGAGATTCTATCTCAAGAAAAACTATATCAGGACTGGGGATATAGCTTAAGAGTAGAATACTTACATAGTGTGGGTGATGGCCTAGATTCTATCTCTAGTACTACAAACAAACAAAAATGGGAACTTGTCCAGGATGGTTTTTCCCAGAACCCTGAAGGTCTAATACATCTAAAGAGCAAGGGTAAAAATCTCTAGTGATATATGTTGCTGCATTGTGCAAAGTAGCAGAAGGCGTCATGCAGTAGAGCTATCTTCAGCTTACCCAAAGCAGTTTGTTATCCTCCTGTGGTTTACTTATGATGGGCTAGCTGCTATACCTTAGTCACTCAGTCATGGAGTGCTTACGTAGCATGTACAAGGCCCTCGATTGGATCCCCAGCACCAAAAAAAAAAAAAAAAAAAATCATAAACAACAATGAATCAATGACTTAATATGAAACAACATTATGAGAATCTTCTTGTTTAACTCATACCTTTTCCCCACTGGGGATTGTATTTTCATTGTTTGAAGATACCCTCTTATGATTCAAAAGTAGAAAATTCAGTCAGAGTCTTTCTATTAAAGTTCATATGTACAGCATGTTTTAACTTACTTGCAGACCAGTGTTGGTTTGACTGTTACATGCACAAACTGATTGTGAGGCCACACAGACAAATGTTAAGAACTCTAGATAGGACATGTATTGCTATTTTCATTTGCATCTTGCAAATGTTAGGCTGTTCCCAGAATTACTGTCAATTTATACTTCATAATATACAGAATGAAATGTTCTTTTTTATTTGTTTTTTAATTTTATTTATTTATGACAGAAAGAGAGAATGAATGAATTAGTGGATGAATGAATGAATTTGCATGCCAGGGCCTCTAGTCACTGCAAAAGAATTCCAGTTGTATGTGCCACCATTTATATCTGGCTTACATGGGTACTGGTAAATCAAACCTGTGTCCTTAGGTTTCATAGCAAGCACCTTAATTACTAAGCCATCTCTCCAGCCTGAATTAAATATTCTTTTTTATTTATTTTTTATTTATTTGAGAACAACAGACACAGAGAGAGAGGCAGATAGAGAGAGAGAGAGAGAGAGAGAGAGAGAGAGAGAGAGAGAGAGAATGGGCGCACCAGGGCCTCCAGCCACTGCAAACGAACTCCAGACGCGTGCGCCCCCTTGTGCATCTGGCTAACGTGGGACCTGGGGAACCGAGCCTCGAACTGGGGTCCTTAGGCTTCACAGGCAAGCGCTTAACCTCTAAGCCATCTCTCCAGCCTGAATTAAATATTCTTAAAAGTGGTAAAACTTGTAAGTCTACTGGAAAGTTATTTAATATTTGTTGCAGTCAGGTTCACATTGCTGGCAGAAACCACTTGGCCAAGAGTAGCTTGTGGGGAAAAACAAACAAACAAACAAAAAAAGGATTTATTTTGCCTTACAGTCTCAAGGGGAAGCTCCATGATGGCAAGGAAAATGATGAAATGAGCAGAGGGTAGACATCACCCCCTTGCCAACATAATGTGGACAACAGCAATAAGAGAGTGTGCCAAATGCTAGCAATGGGGAGTTGGCTATAACAACCATAAGCCCGCCCCCAGCAATACACTCCCTCCAGGAGGCTTTAATTCCCAAATCTCCATCAACTGGGAACCTAGCATTCAGAACACCTAAATTTATGCATGACAGCTGCTTCAAAATATCACAATATTTAAAGAATATACAGCTTCTAAACAAACAAAAAAAACCCTCTATCCCTTATTTATACAGATATATCTTGCTTAGAAAAACAAGGACAACAAATAATTAAATCATGAAAATACTTATATATTTAATAATTTGGATTTTACAAAATAAATATAATAATCATATTCTTTTTGACAGTAACCTGTCTTTTCCACTGACAACTAAAGAAAATCTTCATGTTTAATGACCTTACCTTCAAGATTTTCATTTATTAAGTGAAAGCTCTTATTTTGTTTTGTTGGTGATATTTTTAAGACAAGGTCTATCTCTGTAGCTCTGGGTGGCCTTGAACCCATTGTGTATCCCATGATGGACTTACTGCCATGATAAAGTTCTCCTGTCTCAGCTACCTGAATTCTGGGGCTACTGGTATGAGCCATGATTCATAAACTCCAAATTGTCTCTGCTTTTATGAATACATTGTCTTACCATGAAAGGTCTTGTTTTCCTCCAATTGCATTTGTTGGTTATAATATTTGACTGTGTTTTGGCATAGGTCAAAATTCTAAGGTGTTCTATTGTTTAGTCAGTTAATGAGGTAGGCCAATGTGAATCCTGGTTGCTCATCTCTGTAACTTAGGTTACAGAGGTTAGTAGCATGTACATTGTGTGGAACAGGTGTAAAAAAAAAAAAAAAAAAAGAGGTGAAAAGGCTCATGGGAAGCCCACAGAAAACCAAGAGCAGCTGTGAAATTCTTGCTTATATTCTTGACCTTTTTTTACACAAGGGCATACATAATGTAGTATAAAACAATGCCTAAGGCAACCAGTATAAATCTTCCTTAGACCTGAGGAAGGTACTCTACTACTTAGCTAAATTCCTAGCTTTGGTATTTTCTCTGAGCGAGTTTACTAGAGATGAAAATAAAAAAGCAAAATAAAACAAACAAACAAACAAAAATAAACAGGTCCAGTTTACTAGAGATGAGTTTTGTGATGTGAGACTATGAAATGTTTCCCAAGTATCCATCTTTAATATTTTCCTTTGCTGATTGATAATGTCAGGTAAACACATGGCTGTGGCACAGTAGACTGGGTTTCAGGCTCTCTTGCAGCTAACTATGGTCTGTGAGTAAATGCATTCCATCTGGATGTGGAAGTGACAAGTACAATTTCTGGAATAACAACTTGAGTGCAAAGCCTCTCATCTGGTACTTCCTCTTTCTTGTCTTCTTTGGCTATCACAAAAGTTTATGGAGAGCTAACTTTTATTATCTGGATGAGAAAACTTTGAAAAAGATTCTTAAACTAAGTGCTGAGACCCAATAGATCAGCCAGTGGGTTTACAGACTTAGAAAGGAAAAACTACATTAAATTTTTATCAACTTCTAACTGAAAATTAGTATATTTTTTTCATTATGAATCACACGCAACATTTTAGTCTGTTAGTATCTGGGCCTTTTCGTCTGTAGAAATATTAAGTCCATTCCTCTTTCCTTTCCTTTTCCTTCCTTTCTTTCCTCTCTCACTCCTTCCATCCCCCTTACTTTTGGATTTTTCTTGACAATTTTGTAAATGTATATAATGCATTTTGATTACTTTTTCTTGTCGCCCTCTGCATCTTTCTCCCACTGAACCCCCTTCTTTATCAATAGTTTCTCTTCTACTTTGTTGTCTTTTATTTCTTTGTGTGTATGTGTCCCAGCAAGATTAATTAGGGTTGTCTGCATGAATATGGGTTTGGTATTATTTACCAGGTACAAGAGTCCTTATAGTGGCTGAACAACTAAAGAAAATGTTTCCCTTCCTAAAAATCTCTAACTGTCAATAATTCCTCATGGAGGAATGGTAGACTTGAACAATTCCATCATAAGGCCTATGGTTTAAGTGATTAGGAGGCAAGAGACTGAGTCCCTGACTAGTTTTCTTATAGTCTTATAACTAAGTTGTTATTGGCCATATATATGTTTCCTGGTGTTCTAATAAAATTGGTCCATATAAGTTGGATGATTTAAAACAGTAGAAATTTATTGCCTCATTTCTATAGAGACTCAGAAGTCCAAAGTTGAAGTGGTTACAAAGTCATCCCCTACCAAACAGCTTTTAGGGAGAAAACTGCTTTGCTCCCTCTAGCTCCTAGTAACTAGTAAACATTTCAGGGTTTATAATACATTACTGCAAAGCCTGCCTTCCTCTCTATGTGGTCTTTCCTTGTGGCTGTATCTCACAATAACTTTCTGTTCTTTATAAGAACATCAATCCTATTGAATTAAAGGATCATGCTATTCCAACAGTTTACTTCATCTTAAATGGTTACTTTTACAAAGATTCTATTTTTATATAGGATCCCATTTACTATTGTGGAGAGGTAAGACTTCAATAATTACTTTGTGAAGGTGCAATTCAAACCATAACACTTGGGATAGACACAAATGTCCATGTAATTGAAGTAATTCAATTTTGAAGCCTCTGTTTCAAAAACTTAGCCAGTACCCAACAAGATATACTTTATTACTAAAATTAAGTTGATTTCAATTCAGATTTATGTAAAGGAGCTCTTGAGGGTCTTTATTTGTTTGCCCAAACAAATAGTTACTCTGAGTTATTTTGTTTTTTTCCATTTCAGGAAAATTGTGTTTGATCAAGTAACAAAATCATTCCTCTAGGACAGGAGTACAGCCTACATTTTTTGTTGTTGTTGTTGTTGTTGTTAATAAAAATTTTATTGGAGGGCTGCAAAGATGGCTTAGCAGTTAAGGCACCTGCCTGTGAAACCTAAGAATGCTTGTTGGAATATCCAGGTCCCAAGTAGCCAGCTGCAAAAGTGACGCAAGCATGTAATGTCACACGTACACACAAGGGGGTACACATGTCTGGAGTTTTTTCACAGTGGCTGAAAGACCTTGGCACTCACATTCTGTCTCTCTCCCTCTCTTAAAAATAAAATTAAAAATTAAAAAAAAATATTGGGGACAAACCATGGTCCATTCACACATTTTGGTCCATAGCTACTATTACTATAATGGCAAAGTTATATAGCTGCAACAGAAACTAGACAGCCTACAGAGCCTGTGTCTTTACAGAAAAGCCTTGCAGATTATTTGTCTAGGATACACAAGCAATAAGAGGTTTTATTTATTCTATCATATCAGAACTTAATAAACTAGGTAATAGAATGTCAACTATACCTTAAATTGAGCCTGAAAACTGCTCAAAAATACATTGTAACTAGAGAATGCATTTACCTACTGTTCAGATCAATCATTCAAGGGTATGGCATACAAGAAGAGAACACGTCATTCCCAAATTATTTCAAGTACTGAAGCAACAAAAAATTAAAAGTCTCTTCTAATGGAGAGAAATGGTCATTTCAAATAAAGAGAGTGAAACCCTGAGATGAATAGTCGTAGGTATAATTTGTGATATTCCACTAGTATTATTAATTAGACTAGAGTTTGGTCTGACAATGATAATGGGCTCCCTTGTGGCCTTCACTTTTGCTCTTTGAGTAATAAGGAGCTGACAAAGGATGAAAGCCCTTGCTTGAGCTGCTGAAACAACATAGCATGAAGACTTCCCAGTTACTCAAGAGCTCAAAGGATCCCATTTTTATAGCTTTCTGGAGTTTTGCTGAATGTTCTCAAAAACGACTATAGTTCCTTTGAAATCAGTAACCATATAGGAAGGTATGACTGTGTTTGAGGCCCTAACAAAAAACAAATATAGCAATGAAATTTATTTGAGGTAAAATAAGATATCTCATATCAATCAATCACAAACCAAAGCAGACTGGTGGTTAGTATGTCCTGCTTGGGTGAGTTGTGGAAGGAAAAGGAAACTAGCCAGTCATGGCTTCTGTTAAGCTACTACAGCCACTGGCATCATTGTTATGATCACGTGTTGACTGAATTTCATGATAAGACTGTATATTCCACTTTTCAATATTCTGGATATTTAACTCTGAAGGGAATAACAATGACAACAAAGGGGCCACTGGTTCTAAAATACAATTATGGAACAAAAGATAGCAATATTGCCAGAATTTAAGGGAACATGAAAAAAAAATGTTAAAAACCTAGGTCCAAAAGCCAGAGACAGTTCTTAAATGAGTAGACATTTTCCTTCTCCTCCTCTTTATCCTTTTCCTTCTCTTTCTTACCTTGAATTATGGTATTCCTTGACATAACTCATTATCAGTTATTACCTCTTTCAAAAGAGCTTTCCCTTCATCCCTGTCTTCTCATGGCTGATGGTTTTGTCCTGTCTTTCTCTTCTCATTGTCATTCATAAAAAGAGCTTTATTTAATATACCAGAGAGGTATGTTAAAATGTGCTGCCCAGTTATACATAAGATGTGAAGATACCATACTTATAACAAAAAAAGGCCTCATTAGAGATGAACGTTTGCAGAGAATGTAATAATATATTGGCTCTACACTGTAAAAGATAGTTAATAAGATTCCTTAAACACTACTCTTTCACATGAATACATCTACAATATACTCTATACCCTCACAGAGGCAAACCTACAATGCACTCTATTCCCTCACACAGTAATACCTACGATATACTCTTCCCCTTCACACAGGTACACCTACAATGCACTCTACTTTCTCACATGGGAACACCTACAATATGCTCTTCTCCTTCACAAGGGCACTCACTCCTACATTACACTCTGTAGATGTACACCTACAATTACTATCCCCTGACATGAGTCCACCTACAATACACTCTACCCCTTCACACAGGCATACCTACAATAGACTCTACACCCTCACACAGGCATACCTTCAATACACTGTAGCCCCTCATATGGGTACACTTTAATATATTCTACCTTCTTACATGAGTACATCTACTATGTACTCTGCCTATAATATGCTTCTACCATACACTGTATACCTTACACGGCACATCTACAATACACAACTCCCTCACACAGGTACCCCTACAGTAGACTCAACTCCCTCACATGGGTACACCTATAATACACCTCCTCACAGAGGCACACCAAGACTCATTCTACTTCCTCAAAATACACATACAAAGTGTATGTGTATTTAATCTCTTTCATAATGAGCATCAAATCAGTAGAAGGCTTGAGAGCAAGCTAAGACAAAGGGATAAATCAGCCTTGTTAAAAGTACAATATGAGATTTTGAAGAAAGATTTTGTAATAAGAAGGGGTTTAATGGGGAAAATAAAGTTTATAAACATAAGCAAGAGCCAAACTTTAAAGGAACTTGGAGACTTATTTTATAAAGCTTAGCCAATATCAATATTGTGCTTACAAAGGGATGTGATACTTGATCATGCTATTTAAGATGCATCATTTATTCTCAGGCAGTACACTAATGGTAGTTATACAACTTTAATTCAAAATGGAAAGCATTATGACATAAATTGCTCACTGTAGATACAGAGATGCTAGGAAAGGCCATCTTTGATACCATCTTGTGAGATACTGGGAGGATGGGAAGATTCTCTGTGTTTTAAGGTAATTGCTATGTATTAGACCACTTTGAGTAAACAGGATCCTTATTTAAGACAGAAAGACTATAAGCACATAAAAAATTCTGAAAGGTATGGATTTGGTAAATAAGAGATGTGACCAGGTTCTAAGATGTGGAGAATTAGTAGAAAGTTAACTTTATGTCTTGAGAGACTTGTGGATGCCTCCATGTGGGAAAAGTAATCAATGCAGTTTTCTTTTTCACTATAGTGGGAAACTTGAATTTTTCACCAGATGTATAGAGGTGTGGCAATTGTAAATATTTGTGTTATCACTGTCACCTGTGCATATGTAAAACATGGCTCTGCTATCTGGAATCAGCTCAAGTGTACAGTGTCCAGATAATGAAATGTAAGCATTAGACAGGCAGTAGAAATGCTGCTTGTATGTCTTGCAGAATTTTTTTGTTACTTGTGGTCTTTTGTTGAAATATAAAACAAATTTTAGACATTTTCATGGTAACCAGATAAATGATCTCTTTATATCTCATTCTCCTCTCTGCAGCAAAGAACTCCATTTTTGAAATAGCATCTATATTCAGACTCCCTAGTATTATACAGTTTGTTTGGTAGGCTTAACTTAGAAAACCACAGAAATCAGGAATGTCTTTGTTCATGGTGCAAAATTTAGGCTCACTTCTACACAGTAGTTTATAGCATCTTATTAAGAGGAACAAATTCAGTCCACTCTCCCATTGATATTTGGATTATGACCACATGAGCAGTTACTACTTGTCTTGAAAAGTTATTGAGAAACTATTAGATCTCTAATTTTCCCCATGGCCAAGAAAACTGAACTTTCAGTCAATAATTATTTTTACTAAACTCATTAATTTATAAAATACTGATTATTCATACTATTTACCAAATATTTTTTAATCACTTTAGTTGTTATACAGCTTTTGACAGTGCTGTCTATATCTGTTACCAATGAGTTTTTAAAAAAAAAAATTTGTAGTCAGTGAATACATTAAGTTGGTACCATTGGTAGCCTACTCCCTGTCCTCCCCCCTCTACAGGGACCCTCCTTGTTGGGGTATATGGGTAGTGCATTGTGGAGTTAGCCTTTAGTTTTGGGTAGGAGGAAATATCTCTGTGTAACATGACCCAACATGTAGTTTTGACACTCTTTCCACCCCCTCTTTCACAAATTTCCCTGAGCCATGCTGGGTTCATATTAGGTCTGCTTCCATGTTGAGATCTTGGGTGCCTCTGTGTCTTTGGATATCTGGTTTAGTAGTGGTTGATTGTTCTCTGTGTCTATCCTCTTCACAGGTGCTACATGAGTGATTGGGGAATAAAGACCAATATCTACACAAGCAATGCATGGTCTAACTTACTTAGCAGCATACAACCTGAGGTGATGCTCATACAAATGCAATAGTGGCACATAGCCATGGTTGGAGACCAACTGCTCTTAATTTGGCTAACTGATCTGCTCAATGGAACAGAACCCATAACTGGTTTTGGGAAACAAGTCAGAAACATATCCAAAAATGAACCCACTCTCCTTTAAGCTATCTCTAGAAAACAATGGTTAACACATCTACTTGGTGCTAACTTTACTCTCCGTTGGAGAATCTGCTTCTCTTTTTCAGATAGATGCAGATCCTAAGGAGAGAGCGACCCCATCATACCTCAAAAGGGGCCCAGCTGGAACTAAGAATAATTGGGAAAACATGAAAGAATGTTGTTTTCTTGGCAAACCGGGAACCAGTGAGTCTGTTGATATAAACAAATGTCTCAAATAACTGAAGCAATTCTCTCAAGCCTCTTTATTTCTTGTACTTTTGATAATCATCTTTTCAAAACTGTGTTACATGCTATAGATAAGCAAGTACACTTGAGATAATTTAGCCAATTCATGATGAGTCAGGAATCATTATAATAAATGTTGGTCCTTGTACTTCAATGCCAGACTAAGCAGACCTGCAGGACCTTTGAAGTCAAAAGAGCAGGTTGTACCCAATAGCACATTGTGGTGGTTTGAGTAGAATAGATGGCCCCCAATATATTCAGTTGTTGATTTGTTTGTAGTTTGCATCTGCAGCCACTTGGCTGGAGACAGTGTCACTGGGTGGATATTAAAGTGTGATGGTGTGTTTCAGATTTCAATCTAAAGATATGCAAAGTGTGCCTAGCTGGAGTTCCTGAAGTGTGCTGTGGCTTTTGGCTTTTTGGCTTGTACCTCTCTCTCTGTTTTGTTCTGTGAAGGCAGGCCAGCTTCTTCTGCCATTTATGGAACTTCCCCTGAATCTGGAGGCTTCAATAAATATCCCTTCCTCCTTAACTGTGTCTGGTCTGGAAGTTCATCTCAGTGAACCTGAAGCTGTCTGCTATACACATGGACCCAAACAGCTAGATATTCCTCCTTACACTTCTATTCTCTACTTGTTTTCTGTCATATGTCTTTTTTAGAAGGTAGGCAAAGAAACAACCTTACTCAATAAAATAATAATCTTATCTGTTACATGGTTCCTTCCAGGAAATTGATTTCATAGGATCCTGACAGTAGATATATTCCCCCTTTCATGACACCGTTGGACTTATCTGTAAAAGAAGTTTTGGTCTTATAAGTTCATAGTAAAATTTTTACTTAATAGAAATTATTACATATGTCACACATAAAATTTTGGGTAAGTTTCAATAACTACATAGAATTTCTATAATTATTCACCTCTCATAACATTTGCAATGCTTTCATTTCTTGGGCTGGTATGGAAAATGTGCGCGTATCTCTCTCTCTCTGTATATGTTTGTAAGCATGTGTATGTATGTATATGCATTCACATAAATCATGAAATTGTCTCTGCTATGGCATTCAGCTTACGAATCCTAACTCCACACTTTATGTTTGCCTCAGACCTACATGTGATATATTTTCTTTGCATTAAATGGTTTAAAAATTCTCCAAGCTTGATTTAAGTAGAGCATATACTATAGTAAGCAACAATATATAAATTCTTGCTCTGACTTAGATTATAAATGTGGAGGTTCATAAGGTGAGCCCCAGTGACAGAAAGTTAGGTAATTGACTGTGCCTTTTGAAAAGCACATTGGGACCAGGGCTCAACATCCTTGCTACTTCTTGGCTCTTTCGGACCCAAACCACCACAGGGTGAGCAACCTCTTTGGCTCTTACTCCTGCTGTGATGTCCTATGCCCAAGGACACCAGAGCCAGGTGAACATGCATGAGGTCTATGAAGCTGTGTGTTAAAATTAACATACTACTCTTAATGCTATTATCTCAACTATTTTGTCACAGTGACAGAAATCAACAGTTTTGTGCAACTAACTTTCTGCATCCCATGTAGTTTAGTGGTTTCATTCTTTAATTTACTGAAATCTGCAAGCAAGAAAAGATCATGACATCAAAATAAAAGAGAGACTAATTGAGATGGGGAGGAGATATGATGGAGAATGGAATTTCAAAGGGGAAAGTGTGGGGGGGAGGGTATTACCATGGAATATTTTTTATAATCATGGAAAATGTTAATAAAAATTGAGAAAAAAAAACTTTAATTGTGAAAGCAAGAATTATTTAGACATTCTTAAATCCCATAGTCCACTTTTGGTTTTGATTTTATTATATTTGGTGGTAGCATGTGGCTGAGTTGATCAGTCCTTTATCTTTGAATTTTTCTTTTGAGGCAGGCTCTCACTCTAGCCCAAGCTAACATGGAACTCACTCTGTAGTCCAGGCTGGCAGAATTGTTCCAATTCACCTACCTTAGCCTCCCTTATGCTGTGATTAAAAGTATGAACCTCTAATCCAGGCACTCCTTTCTCTTTGAAACTCATTGCTTCCCTTGACTTCTAGGTCCTCATCGTGTTTGGTACTTTTCCTGTCTTGTGGACTATTTCCACTAACTTCCATTGCTGACTGCATCTCATCCTCCAGTTCTCACTATTAATATACATATACATACATACATATATATATATATATATATATATATATATATTATATGTATATATTATATATATATAATTATAATTTTATATATATATATAATTTAATTGGAGCGAGAGAGAATGGGCAGGCCAGGGCTTTCTGCCCCTGCCAACTAACTCCAAATGCATGTATCACTTAGTGCATCTAGCTTTACATGGATACTGGGAAACTGAACCCTCCCACCAGGTTTTGCAAGAAAGTCCCTTTAACCACTGAGCCATCTCTCCAATTCCTCATTATTCTTATACTGGACCTCCTCTCTGTTTATATCGATGACTCTGGTGGTCTTATGTACCCTATATGTGTAAATAATACTTATATAATTATGACTACCAGATTCTTATTTCAAATAATATTTATAGTTCTGAAAATAGTGAATATTCATTAGGTCTGTTTATATTATCTTTATGGCATTTTTAAATTGAACTGGCCTGGAAATTAAATTCTGTTTTTTCTTCATGAAATGACCTCTATTTTCTTCATTTCAGAAAATAACTATTCTAGTTGCATCTAAAGTGTTTGAGATTTTTTTCTTTCATTCCACAAACCAACTCTATAGCAAATTCTGTAAGCACTATCTTTGATTTTAGGTATATATATCACCCTTGTGAACCTGGTCCAAACTTCCATATCCCTTATCCCTTTCTTTGAACATAGCTGAAGCGTCCTTAGCTAATCCTCATGCTTCTACCTACTGACTTTGAGTATCCAAAATGATCTTTAAAATAAAAAAAGAGGTTAGATCATGTCACATATTCTTTTTTTTTCTATCAAATTATATTCTGATTAGCTAAAAAATTTCAAGAAACTTGGCATACCGAATAATCTGGAAATATTTTTTTTCTGCAGTCTTATTGTCTCTTATTGTCATGTATTCACATTGCCTCCTTGCCATTCCCCAGACACACCACATTTAGCAATTGTGTTTGCTACTCTCCTGTGCACCAACGTTTCTTCCTCTGTGTACCTTCTTCCTCACTATGATGTGCTAGATGTCATTCACTAACAGTGCCCCTCCCTAACCATCCTTTTCAAAAAAGCAGAGACAGTATTTACAATTCATTGCCATCAGCTTCTTAGCATAGTACTTTGTGAAGTTTTTTGCACATCTATCTGTACATCCCTTTCCGAAATAGAATATATGACCCTTGGGACCAAGAGCTTCTTTGCTTTTGTTCTGGGTACATTCTCTGAACTTGGGATGATGCTGCCACCTAATGCACTATACATATGTGCAGGACGAGCAGTGGATAAACACTGACCTTTGCCTTCCATTGTTTGTTAGCTTCTTCTTGAGAAATGTTTTTTTCCTAATCTGTGTGCAGTCTAGGATTGTACTATTTACCCTCTGCTGTTTACTTTCATCAAACACGCACACTAAATCAATTTGCTCTGTTCTGAGGATAATTCTATGCCTAACCTGTCTTACCAGATCTTTGTGACAGTGAATTTCTCTGTTGCCCAGGAGCTCTTTACTGTCCTATTTGGGAATTGGGGGGTATTTTTGAAACTGACTATAGTTACTTAAGTTCTGATTGCCAGTTAAGGCAGAACTTAGCACAGGATTTTATTGCATAAAATACTACAACTTTTACAGTGACTTTATTTATTTATTTAGGAAACATATTTAGGAAATTGTGCTTGACTTGCACAGGATCTTCATTGGCTTCACAGCATGACTGAGACAAATAAAAGAAATTTTTATTTTCTTTCTTTGTTTTTGGCATGCATGGATGTGTAGTGTGTGCATGTGTATGCGGTGTGTTGTACAGTGTGTGTGTGTGTGTGTGTAGAGTGTGTATGTACGTGGTGTGTGCTTGTGTGTGTGCAGATGTGCACTCTATGTACTTGTGTGCAGAGGCCAGAAGAGAACAGAGAGCATTTTGTGTACTTCCTTGAGACAGGATCTTTCCATCCACTTGGAGCTGCTCTCCATCATTCGCTGTTGTCTATTAGGATTATATATGTGTATGTGTGACCATGCCTGGTTTTGTACATGGGTTCTGAAAAGTCAACCTTGGTGTTCTCTGGACCAAGAGGCCCTCCTGTTGTTTGGCAAGTGCTCTTAAATGCTGAGGCATTCCCCAGCCTGATGTTTTTTTATATGTTAATAGTATATTTATATAACACTTAGTGAAGTTGTATTGAAATGCATTCAACATAAATTTAGTTGAATATAAGTATTATAGTCATGAAAATGTTATTTTCAAAGGCCCCATAGGAAAAAAGAAGAATCGTACACAGAACAGAAATTTTTGAAGCAGAAAAAATTAAAATGGAGGTTGAAACAGACATTCATTTTTATGTTGACAAATAGTGAAAATTATATAAATTGAATGCATAAAATGAATGCAGTCAAGATATAGTGTTATAACATAATTTCTAACATACACTTACTGGAACAGAGCTCTTCACCTGAAGGTTTGAAGAAACTGACTGACACCTACATTAAAGGTAATAGACTTGAATATAATTTGTTGTCAGTGATAACAAATATAAATGTTTTTCAATAATAACATAAATGTCAAATAAATTTATAGAAACATTCTATTATAGTTCATGAGAAATGTATTTATACATGAAATAAAGTCAGAGGATTTCTTAAGGAAACTATTGTCTTAAAAATAGGTTGCTTATAGAAAAGTCAAATATTTTATGTAAAGATAAACTATAAATAAACTCTACCAAAAACTATGGTTGGGAACACATTATATGTCCTAAATATCTGGGCAGTGATCAAAGGGTGGCATGTCAGAGTCTATTATATGTCTCATCAAATACTAGATGTTTCCTATATTTACTCTTTTCTGTTTAATATAACCAAAGCAAGCCTTACAGTCAAACAACCAACCAACTAAAACACTCTGCTACCTTTTTCCTATTTAATTTGTATGGTTATATTTTGTCATAATAGTGAAATAAGTCATAAGCACATAATGAATGCATTCAGATTTAATTAAGTGGCTGAGATTTGTTGTGTTTTAGCTGACATATCTTCTATTCTTCTTTGGCATTGGTGGTCCCCGTTTTGTCCAGTGAGGCAATGGATGTATGTATATTAGATAATTGTATGGTCTCATATTCTTATTGCCAAACTTGAACATAGACAAGAAAGATTTTAGTAAGTTTAAATTATGTAATTTTATTTAAAAATGTTCAGAATATAACTCATTTAGAAGAAAGTATTTATTAGGGTTTGGAATCTAGTCTACATAGTGAGTGGGTGGCTAGAAAATGGTTGACTCACCAAAGGTTAGTGGTAAGACCCTACTGCTGAAGACATCATATGTGGTGACACATAAAATGGAATGACATGGCTGGAAGCTGGAAGAGAGTCAGTCCCCAGACAGCATGTCTAGTGTCAGAAGGTGCTACATGGGTGACTGGGGGAAAATAACCAATATCTGTCCAGGCAACTCATGGTCTAACCTACTTAGCAGCAAATAGCCTGTTGTGCTGCTCACACAAGTGCAATAATGGCACACAGCTATGGTGGGAAACCGACTGCTCTTGATTTGGCTAACTGATACACCCAGTGGAAGTCTACCTTCTGACGTCCATGCTTGTGTTTTCACAGTCACACACACAGACAACCTTGCATACACATACTATACACACACAAAAGTTGATAAATAACTTATACTGAATCCAATACCAGTTTTCTAATTAAACAAAAAATTAGTATAGTAAAAATATTCTATGTGCTCAATAATCATAAGTGTTTTGTAAATTACACAGTGAATAGAAAAACAGAGTAAGCAAATTGGAGTCACCACTTCAACTCTGCCTCAGTGGTTCAGTTAGTACAGAGATTCAGGCTCAGGACAATGACTATTCAGCATCTCTCTTTCCATGACATTATTTTACATCTACCCCTCAAGGCTGAATTCTAGGTGTTTGTTACATCATTGGGAATATAACACTGTCCCCATAACAAATGCTCAACTCTGTAGGCCATTTCAGGCCGTGGAATCAGTCACATGTGATATACCTGAAATTGAGAATGGCTGTGCTCCAATAAAACTTTATTTATAGAAATTGGAAATTTTATTTCTTGATTTTTTTCTTCAAACACTGAGGCATGTAACAAGAATACTTTTTTTTTTAATCTTATGGGCCATAAGTAAACAGGAAATTGTTAAGACTTGACCTGGGAGTCAGATTTGCAGAATCTTGGATAGCTGTTCATATTAATTGGCATGAAAATATCTTGACATCATGAAAATATGCAGAAGAGGAGTGAGACTCATTGTGGTGTGAATGTGTAATGATCCTCTTAGGCTTATGTGTTTAAACATTTTGTTCTTAGCTCTTGTACTGTTTAGGAGAGTTGTAGCACCTTTGGAGGACAGCCTCATTGGAGAAAATGGAGGTTGGACTTGAGGCTTTATAGCTAGACCCTACTTCGTGTCCAATCTCTGATTCCTGACTATAGATATAACATGACCAGATTTCATGTCTTGGCCATTTGTATTGTGCCTCTTCTTGGACTGTATTCTTGCATTAACCTTTTTCCTTTACCTTGTTTCTTGTCAGGTATTGGGTCACAGCAACATGGCAAGTAACTAATACTTACACTCAGAAATGGGCTAGGCTGAGAGACAACTGCAAACAAATGAATTTAGGCCCTTCCAGAACTGTGTTGGGAAGCCATCTTCCATAGTCCATGAACACAATTCATGGCTTCCAGTTTAATTTTAATTTCCTATAACTTGTAATACAAATAGACCTACCTGGCACAAAACATGTCCTGTTTTATTTCCCTGTAAGTTTGTGAAATAGGACTGAGATCGTAATGAACAAAGTTCATGCTACTCAGTGCATGTAGTGTGCTCTGGTGTCTCCAGTGGTATGACAGCATACTTCCCTACAAATTGAGTGAGTGGCTGAAAGGATATAGCCTTTAATAGCTTGTTTGTGCTTTGAACCACTATGATGTAGCCCTGAAGTATGGAAGCAAATATTGTTATTATATCACATAAATAGTCATAAGTTTTGAGATGGACCTCAGCCTCCTCATTTTACTTTAGTTATTTACTACAGCAATGCAAAAATTAGTGACTGGATTAAAATGCAAGATAGAGAAGAAGAAATTGTACTTCAATCCAAAATGATGAATTTTAGAATCAAAAATTATGTGTAGAACTATTGTTCAAAAGGTCAAAGGAAATTGAAAACTTGTCAAGATACATGTTAGAAATTTATTAGGATAATGATAGCTTCTCCCTTCCCAGACTGTATCAAAATGAAAGCTATATATTAATTTCCAAAGTTTCATACCAATTTAAAATGGGTTGAATGTGTCAGAATGATCTAATCAACATTTGCACAAATTTCACTCTATAAATTTTTGATAAAGTGATAAGTAACTTTGTTTCCTCTAGGATTTGTTTTTAGTAGAGAAATTATGCTGAATTTTAGTGAATTAAAAATAAATGAGTCCCTTCACAATATATTCCACATATTATTAATATTTTGCTTTCTTTAAACATGGTCATAGAATAAATATTCTAAGTCAGGGAACTATGCTAAAAATCTAATTTACATTTTTATAATTTTTTAATTACATGTTTTTAATTTTTTGGGGGGGAGGGTTTCCAGATAGTTTCATTCTAGTCCAGGCTGAGCTGAAATTAAGTACATAGTGTCAGGATGGCCTTGAACTCATGGCAATCCTCCTACCTCTACCTTCCAAGTGCTAGGATTAAAGGCGTATGCCACTATGCCAGGCTCTGTTTTTATAATTTTAATTTGTTTGTTGACAGAAAGAGGCAGAAGAATAAGGAATGGGTATGCCAGGGTCTCTAGCCACTGCAAAAGAACTCCAGATGCATGTGCCACCACATGCATTTGGTTATGTGGTTACTAAGGAATATAATCTGGGTCCTTAGGCTTCACCAGCAAGTACCTTATCAGCTAAGCCATATCTCTGGCCCCTAGTTTACCTTTTCTCTTTTTAGTTTTAAACTCACATTTAAGGCCATTTAATCAAATATTGTAATCACTACCTGAATTTTCATTGAGAACACTTCTGAAATTTAGAAACTAAGATCACATCTTGGTAGCATAATTCATTATCTAATTTACTTATAGATATATCTATATATTCATTGATTCTAACTTTAATTCTAGGAACAGCAATTGTAAATCTATGTGATTGCTAAATTTAAGGAAGACATTACATTATGTAGACATGAGTTATCAAGTAAGGTAATAGCCACTGTGAATAGTTGAGTTTGTCCATCAGTAATAGTCACTTGATATTTAGATAATTCATTTCAGTTGAAAAGATTGCTGTGTATTCTTATTTCAAAGCCAATTATTTGATTCAATTTCCTACTTTTCAACTAATTTTAATTTGTCATAGTTCACATTATAGTTCAATATTAATCTCAGAAGTACACTAGTGTAAAATGTGTAGTGGGAAGCTATGGTCTTGAACCCCAGATATGAATTCAAGAACATTATATGTCACCTTATATTTCATTTTCAACATTAAGTGTATTCTTTAAGTGACTTTTCTCTTTATATATCTTATTTCCTTACAGGATGACAGGAACAAAGTTATCTCATAGATACTGACTGTGGACATTAAACCATAAAAATAAAGTTTGTATTGTAAAGGAAGTCAATCTCATTCATTCTTCATTTGCTCCATAGTTCAATGAGTGATCTAAATAGTACTGTAAAATTAGATTTTTATTTAGTGCTGATGAAATATTTATTTATTAAAAATGTAGTCATCTGCAATCAGATTTTTACTTCAGTCTCTCTATTTGGCATCTGCTGATAGTTCCTGGAAGCTGTTTGGGGATTGGAACACTCAGCACTATTGTATTGTGATCAATAATTAAATTTAGTGCTGACATGCATCTAGTTTATGCAGCTGTCTCTGACAATCCCATCTTGCAAAATTAATCCTTTCCAATTTATTTAATAGAGGACATGAACAATGAAATAATTCAGATGAGTACCAATGCAAGATTATTTCTGGTCAATATTACTTTATTATAAATTGGGTCCACATACTCATTAGTAAATTAACTGTCAAATCTGAAAACAGCTTTTTTTTGTTTAAAGGTAATTATTGGTACTGAAGACAAGAAGGCACTTAACCTTGCTGTACAGTTGTCCTTACCACAGTGTTTTTTTTATTTCAGGCTATAACTAACCCATCAAAGCTACAGAGGGAAAATAATTAGTGATATTAAAATGGATGAATTTTAACTATTACATGGCTGTAGCTATTTAGATAGAGAGAATATGACTTTATAATGTTAATGTTTTATAATTATTTGAAGTCTGGTCCATTTCAGAGATATTTTACCTTATACTAATTGAAAAATTTACCGGAAAGACACATTAATTTTTAAAAAATTCTATTATAAAACAGGTTAAATGCAATTGAATTTCTTCCTGTAAATATTATCAGTGTTGCATTTTGTTTTCAGTGAGATATTACAATACAAAATATTTTAAAGTGGATTTAAAAAATAAATGTCAATATACAATGTTTGATTCCAGAGTTTTTTGTTTTATATTACATTAACTAGCCAGTCACTGCTGAGTCTACTAAATCATTTTAAAGGAAAATTTTACACAAATTCATTAAACAGTTCATTTTTCTATTTTGTTTATTCATTTCTTAACATTTTCAGAAATTTATTGACTTGTTGCCATTCTATGATTGCAATGCAGATAACTAAAATTAATAAAATATATTGTACCAATCTTTCTCAGACACCTGTAGATATAACATACCCTCGTTCTACAAGATTACTAGAATATATACTTATATACTTTTTGGTACTAGATAAGTAAGAGGTATTATTTTTCAATGTTTTTGCCAAACACATTTGATGGAAAAGTGCTGAGTCTTATTGTATTGATTGCCACTCCACCTATCAAAGAATTGAAGTGGAGTTAAGAGAAAGTGGCATATGTTCATTCTATTGATGCTGTATGCTGTCAATAATCTGTACCTCAAGATGTCCCCAAATCACATGTGTTAACTATTTCATCTCTTTATTAACACTGGATGGAATTCACAAAGAATACCCCCATGCTATTTGTACTGCAAAATACACTACCCGTACATTTTAATTACTGAGTATGTGTTACACTGGAGAGACTGTGAATAAGATTATAAATATTGAAAACTTAGCTTGTTAATAATACACCATTGACTGGAGTAAAGAAATTTTTGTTGATGCAAGCTTATGCACACAGTCTAAGACACAGGATGAACAAGACCCCCAGAGAAATGTCTCACAGTTATGAAAATTTATTTTTGTAACTATTTAGTTAGTTTAAAATATTTTCATAATTTTATTGCTAAGTATAGTGGTTGTATACTAGATGAGATTTTTGATGAATATTATTATTTTATCACAATGTTGCATGCAGAACATTGCTGAGTTTTGTCACTTGGAATTTTTTTTCATTTACTCTTTTTAAAAAATAATTTTATTTATTTTTTATTGTTCACACACAAACACACACATATATATACATATTTATATATACAATGTACATATGCATATGTGTACATATATGTCATATATACACGTATTTAGTGTACTTCTATTTTATTTCTCCAAATAACCCTCTTGTCCTCCTCCACTCCCACTAATATTTTCTTTTTGCCGATTAATCCTCATCTTACTTTCATGCTTTTTTATTGAACCCACCGATTTAAATGTTGGGTTCCTTGCATGATCATTTATGCTTGAATGCTCAAAGGACACACTTACAAGCCATTGTTTTTCCAGGACTGGGTTTTCTTTTAGTGTGGAGGCTGCAAAGGAGTGATAGAATTCTGCAATATCATGAAGGCTGGGGTCTTTATAACGATGGGTTCTGACCTTTCTGTTTTCAGCTTGTGTGTTGAGTTCAGAAGAGCGTCACTAAACCTCCATGGTTCTGACTTTTGTCTGCACTTTGCTTTCTAATAGTACTAGAGCTTAGCCTGTTGTGAGAACAAAAAAGTCCCATCTACTTACTGGGTTCAAAATTTACATGTGAAATTTCACAAACTTTAACCACCATCAGAGTTGTGATATTTATTAAATAGATGTATGCCACTGACAGTGATACGTAAAACTCAAAATCAGGAAAACACTGCCTCTAACCTTTAAGGATTCACACCACTTAAAAGATCAATGTGTATAAATAAAAACTTATACTATGCCAATTTGCTGAGAGTGGACATGAGGGAAACCTATCATAAAGACTTGCTGCTCTATTTGTAGTTGAGTATTAAGGAGTTTCACACTGTGAAACATAACAGGAAGAATTGAAATGGACTCCTGTTTTACTGAAGGCAGATTTCACTGGGCTTGGACTTGTACAGTTCTGTCTAAAGCACTGGCTCTGTGCAGGCTAGAGCTTTAGATCCCCCTGGTAATAATGGATCAAGGGGGGAGGGTCTCATATTTACTTGAGGTTCTGGGTCCATTTTCTTTACTGGTTTCATATGTGCAAGATTCAGAGACATGGAAAATCAGCTTCTGTCAAAAACTCTTAGTTGGCTACATTATGGAAAATTCCATGTGTTGCTAATGAAGACACACACCTAGAATAAGGACATCCCGATGTCACACCAGGCTCACTCTCACCTCAGGGCTCTGCACAGTAGCCTTTGATCAACTGTGTCTTGTTCTCTTTGTTCTATATAAATATAATATGTAGGCAGTGTAATTTATATACAATGTTCCAGATATTATTTACTTATTTAAAACAAAAATAATCTCTGTGGACTGCAGATTTTACCAGTGATGTGCTGGCAATTAGGAGAGAAAGCCCTGATTGGCAACACAGGTCAGTTGCTGTAATATGAATGCTTCTATCTTGCTTGAAAGATTCTCTTAAGTGTACAAGCTCCTGCAAGCTGGCACAAGCTGAATTGAATATATGATCGCATGTGTGTGTGTTGTTCCTAGAAAAATTCCTAGAAATTGAATAATACCTAACACTTAAAATTGTTTGATACTCAGGTAATGGCTGATTGGAATTTCAGAAGTGATCCAAATTGTTATGATAGCTCTGAACATCTTTTACAATGTAAGGTGTAAAGTCCTACAAACATTTTCAGAGCCCATTAAGATTTAAGTGATGCAGCCTAGTTCTCACCACTGCATGCTGCACTGCATTTTAGGAACTTGCTAAAGGGAAACTGTGGCCATGCTCTAGAGAAGGCACCTGGCTTTACACCTCTGAAACTGTGCACATGCTCCTTAAGAAGCCAGAAGTACTTTACACACTGCTTTACACACGCTGTAAAAACAAAAATTCAAAACCTTGCAAAGCTTACCTTTATAAGAGTTGCAATATCAGTAAACTTTCCCCATCCTAGTCTTTTCAATGTGCATGGATAGTATCAAATACCGACTTCCTCATTACTATTACATCCATTGTTTATAAAACAATTCCTATGTGTTAATGCATGCATGTATGAGCATGTACATGCCACATGTACATGTTTGGAGGTCAGATACAACCTTGGGGTTTTGGTTATCTCTTTCCATCTTGTTTAAGAAAGGAGCTCCGGTGCTGTTCACTGCTGACAAGGACAGACACATGGGCACATGCTTCAGGGTTTTCTGACTCTTCACCCCGTTGTCATAAGTGTGTTAGGATTATAGAAATATGGGCCACTGTGTGTCTGCCATTTTATTTGGGTGATGGGAGCCAATCTCTGGCTGACACGCTTGTGAAATAAGCTCTTAGATCACTGAGCCATCTCCCCTGTCCCATTCTCTTTTCTTTTCTTTTTATTTATTTACTAGAGAAACAGAGAGAAAGGAGGAGAGAGAATGGGCACATTAGGGCCTCTAGCCACTACAAATGAACCCCAGATGCATGCATCACCATGTGCACCTGGCTCACGTGAGTTCTTGGGAATTGAGCCTATGTCCTTAGGCTTTGCAGGCAAGTTCTTAACTGCTAAGCCATCTCTTCAACCTGCAGGCCTATTCTTCATATCTATTTCTGCCCACAGTCCTTCAGTCATTTCTTTATGTTCTTTGGCACAAATGCTTTTTTCTTTCTTTCTTGAATTATGTTTTACTTTGGTTTTTATATTTTAAGAATGTTCATATTAAAACACCAGTTAATGATCTTTTTATGTGAAAGGGGGTATACATTACAAGGCAGAAGTTTCCCTTAACTCTTTTCTACAGCTACACCTAAGATGGATAACTCACAAGTAAGTTGAAACTTGGACAATTCCACTAATAATACAGAAATCATCATTGGCTATAATGCTATCTATATGACTCCATCACTAGTCTGTGAGTATCTAGAGAACAGGACAGGACTTTGCTATTTCCCTGCCCCTTGACACAGTGATTGGTACATGAATAGTTAAAATAAGTGTTTGGCAATGAGACAAACCATTCAGGCTGCAAAGTCCCACTGCCACCATGAAGAGTTAGACTACTGATAAGCAGAAGTTATTCTGGAACTATTGTAGAATGACCTTCAGTGGCCAGTCTTCATTTTCTTCCAGACCATAAAAGGCACAGTATCATCATACTGACTTTTAACTGTTTTCTTGGCTCTCATTAGAGAGGAATCTTGTCCAAGAACAGTTTTTAAGTGCCATTGACAAAGTGGGTTCAGAGCTCGGTTGTGAGGTCTATAATGTGTTGAATGTACGGGGTTTTACAATTGCTAACATGTTTATGGAGGGTTGCTGGATGAAGGTATCTCATTATACAGAAAAATCCGTGAACACAATTACTGGCTTTTGCATAATATCACAAATGAGATAAGTGATTAGGTATACATAATTTGAAGACTAAATTTACAGAATTTAATGTCTGTGAAGAAACATGGATATTCTCCTTGGAAAAGAAGAGCTGGGTTTGAATCAGTGATAATAATCTTCAGCAGGCACATGAACTTGGACCCACCCTTTATCTCCTTCAACTACAGGATTTATTACATCTACTCTGCAAATATAATGAGAAGCTCTGCTTGAAGTGTTCATAAAAGTATTATTTCTTTGAGTTAAAAATACTCATTTAACACTTGCCACATGCTAGCAGTATGTAAGCATTTAATAAGCATTAACTCATTTAATCTTCTTCATAATTGCTTGAGCCATCTCTAGTGATCATCAGAGAAAATTTACTGATGAGGAAACTATAACATAACATAATTTTCCTAGTGGTACACAATGTATAAACTACGGAGCCTCTTTAAAACTCAGCTTATCTTTTCTCTGACCCACCAAATACTGTTTATGTGAAAGTGTTTATGAAATGCAAAATAATCTTTAAAATTAAAAGTATAATTATTACAAATTAATTTTTGGCATTAGTGTCTGGTTCTTTCTCAATTTTTTTCCTTGCTAATAAGCTATAAGGCCAAACATGAAAATAACCCTATCTACTATGATTTAATATTTTGTGACAACATTGTTGTTATTACAAATAATAAAATGTTATGTGAAAAGCAGAATTTATTTTTGCCCAGAAGTAAAGGGCAGAGGGTAAGTAAGGGTCAGTGTGGAGAAAAGTCCAAGCTGATTCATAAACCTTTAATAATATTAGGCTCTCAAGCTCTTGACCAACACTGGATTTGGAATTGTCTGATAGTTTCTAAAGCTCTTCATTTCCAAATTCCTCTTGTATGTAAACAAAACTGAAACAGGCAGGCAGAGAATATGGCCTGTCTTACAGCCTATTTTCCTGAGCATTTTATATTTGGAAAATCAAAAGTCTTGGTGGGTTAAGGAAAATGTTTTGCTGATATTTAAGATCCATAGTTCAGGGAGGTATAGAAAAAGACTTGTTTAATGTTTAATAAGATCCGATAGAAAGATTTTATGCAACATGTCACAAGTTACAAATTTTAGAGAGAATTTATATCAATAGCAAGGTGATGTCTAAAACGTTAAAAATATTTACATGTAAATAAAACAAAGGAAGCCTTTGAAGGAAATGCATACTAAATTTAATGGATTCTGGACTCACAAATATCTTTAAGAATTACTAAGATTCTTAGTTCAATGTGATGATGTTCACAGATAATCCCAGTATTTGCGAGGTTGAAGTAGGAGGATTCTGAGTTCTACACTAACTTGGTCTACAGAGTGAGTTTGAGGCCACCCTTGGCTGTATAGTGACAGCCTATCCCCCAAACAAACTAACGAGTTCTGTATAGTGAGAGCCTGTCCCAAAACTAACAAGTTAACAAGAGTTAGTAACATCATCATCAACATTTTCAAATTTAATACAGTATTGTAATTTAAAATATCTGGGATGACCTTATAAGCAAAAACATCACATTGTACACGAACCTGCTAATCATTCCCTTGAAGCAGTGTGGACAATTGTTATCATAATATGTCAAGAAGAGTCCTAGCCAGCCCAGGTTAGAGGATCAGGATTCATGTACAGACATGATTCACAGAGGTCATTGCTTGGAAAGCCGCCACCAGCAGGTCAGGTGTGCTAACTAATAAAAAGAAGACAAAAGCAGTATATGGTTTACAGCAACAGTGAGAGGGAAAGGGGGAGAATTCAATCACTTGAAGCTTAAGAGAAGTAAATTTGGACAACGAAAGAAACATGGACATGATGGTTGCATGTAAAACCAAGGTTATCATTTTGGTGGGATAATTTCAAATAAATTCAAAGTAAGTCTTGCTTAATCTCCAAAGGTAAGACCTCTTGGATTGGCACAGTAAATGAGAACACAGAGAAGGATTATTGTACATTTATACATTTTACTCAGTGTAAACATTCTGAAATAACAGAGTTATTTCATTTTCCCAAGTTCTATCTTATGTTACATGTGGCCTTTGCTGATGGGATGCCAGAGCTGTTCTGTGTGTCAGTGATCTGAACCAGATATTTGTGGTTTAAAAAGACTGAGGATGGCTGGAAGTGCTGGTGCATGCCTTTAATCCTAGCACTCGGAAGGCAGAGGTGGGAGGATTGCCAAGTGTTTGAGGCAACCCTGAGACTACATAGTGAATCCTAGGTCAGCCTGGGCTAGAGTGAAACCCTACCTTGGGTGGAGGTGGGGGGAGAGGCTGAGTATGTTAAATACTGATTTAAAAAAAAAATGTCTTGATAGTTGGCACTATGAGGTAGTGAGCATGTCCCTGAATTAGGAGAAAAGATAGATTTAAATTTCTGAAGACATTTAATTGAGAATGGTTATGTATAAGGCAGAGGAATTGCAATGGCTTAGCTTCACAAAGATGCTTGATTTTGACCTGTGCTTCTTATGCCTCTGAGCTATTTAGTTATATGCATCCTAGAGTCTATTTTCTGTGCCGTGAAATAAAGTATTTGCTAGATTGAAATGAGAGTCTATGAAAAATATCTAGCCTAATATCTGATGGGGAGGATTGTCTGAGAAGACACTGAAATAAAACTCATGGTTACTATGAGTATATAAGAATATACAGAGGGCATCTCAGACTGCCTAGGTTAATCATATCATTTTAGAGTTGAGAAAAATTGAGTCCAAAGAAATTTACTGCCTTCTTCCCTTTCGATACATAACACAGCTCACTCAAAGTGGGGGTAAAGCAGGAAATCTTCAGAATAATTGATTTCTTTTAAAAGATATTTAATTTAATTTATTTATTGGAAATATATACGTATATATATATATATGTATATAAATTATATGTGTATATATACATATATACATACACACATATGTATGTATGTATATATATATGTGTGTGTATATATATATATATATATATATATATATATATATATATGTGTGTGTGTGTGTATATATATATGTGGAGAGAGAGAGAGAGAGAGAGAATGAGTACACTAAGGTCTCTAGTTGCTGCAAAGGAACTCTAGACACATGTGCCACTTTTTTCATTTGGCTTATATGGGTCTTGGGGAATTGAACCTGGGTCCTTTGGCTTTGCAGTCAAGTGCCTTAATGGCTAAACCATCCCTATAGGCCAGTAACTGAGGAGTTCTAAGCTATATTCTAATAAGACTGAAGATAGTTTAGACATAACCATGTAATTCTACAAAGACAGGAGGCCTGCTGTCATCTAGGAAATCCTCACTGTCATTGGTTGATCATATGTAATACTCCAGATAACATTTTCATGTAGCAACTCACTCAGTCCTTCTCTCTGTAAGTAGGAATTTTTGAGTCAGAATCTAATTGAGTCAGATGATGTATTTAACCAGTGTTCTGAATAAAAAGGAAAAAGGAGATAATGCTGAGACATTGCCACTGTACCAGGCTATTCATACAATGAACAGAGGTGAGTGGAAAGAGCTGATGCAGACTTTTCTTTCAGGCAAGATGCTTGATTTCCATTTCATTGCAGTGTAAAGAAAGCATCTGAGGAGGCCTAGTATGTTACTGCTATGGCTCTTTCCCTAGTCTATGAAGTGTGTATAATTATACTTCATCAAGATGCTTAGAAACTTAATTAATATTATTGGTTAGAGATCTTTAGATTAATGACCTAATTTTGTCCACAGCAAACACATCTGGACCTGTTTGTGTGCTTCTGTTTCTTAAAACAAGGGATCTTATTCATAATACTTACAGTTTCTTCCAAGTTACCATTATCCTCATCAGAATATTGGCTTGGCCTCTGACTATGGATAAGTTTCTGGGCAAGGTAGTAGTGATTCTAACATATCAATCTTACATTCACAAAGCTTGTTATTTAGAGAGCCAAGACTTTTAAAAGTGTATAACAATTAAAAACATTCAGATAATTGCAGCCATTAGTGAAATGTGCATGATTAAGTCAGAACAGGAAAAACATCTGCCTTGACTGTTCTCAATTCCAGAATTATCAGCTACAAATTTCTATGCTGTTGAATGACAGTGCAATGCCATATTCACAATTAAAGAGGAAGGTAGCATTAACTTTTAGAGTTCTGTATTTTCCTGTAAATATTCAAAATAGCTGAATAAAAGTCATCCATGAGGGATACCTCACTAAGGAAATTATGTTTGTTATAAATGAAGTGATACATTAACCAATGGGATTTCTGTTTGGCAGTAAATGTGGGAATAAACTGAGAACAAAATGAAGGGATTTCCAGTTCTCTGGATGATGTCATCAACTATTGAGCCATTCTTCTAGTTAGGAACTCAAAATAAAGATACAGCAGTAGGAGAAAGGAAGACCACACATAGCCAGGGGACTATTTTTGCAGGTCCTGGAAGTGTATAGCCTCAAATATTGTTTATCAAATTTTTATAATAAATTCTGTGTTAGTGATTTTACTACAAACTAGTTAGTAAATTTTGCACTGTAACTCTCATTTGGTATCTTATTTACAATAGTAGAACCTGAATAATAATTTGTTCAATTAACCCAATTCTGCTATCTGTGGAACAAAATAGCAACCTAGATTATGCATTTAATTCTGCAATCTTAAAGGTGGCATTTAGGCCTTATACTAAGACCTTCATTTATTACCATTGTCTTCTTACTAATTCAAAGAAGTAACATAATTTGAAGATCATGATCTCTTGTGCATTGCTGCCAAATTACATCTCTTAGTTGGCAACCATTGTATTTATCGTATCCAACATGAAAATGTGCTATTAATTAGATCATTGAATCAACTTCCCTATTGAGAAAGAAAATGATCTCCAGGGAATACAAAGAAAACTAACCTGCCAGTGAGTACACTTAATATGGGAATCCATTTCTGAGGGAGATTATGGACTAGCTCCACCCTGGCTTAATTTTACTGGGTTCACTTACATGCAACAAGGTTGCCGTTGTTCTTACAATATCTGAGAGCACTTTGTTTGAAGGCAGGACAGACACTTGCGTCCTTATGATTTTGTAAACAACTCTGTCAAGGCATCTGGCATCATTCTTGTTTACCAGACTTTCAAGCAAAGATGTGTGTTCCAAGAAGGCAAGAAATAAACATTATTCATCTTTGTTTTTCAGCATCCAGAACAATTTTGGCATATTGCAAAGGTTTATAAGCCCCTTTAATTAATGTAGATTTCCTTGGATCTTTGTCAGTCTGTGTTTTTTCTTCATACAAATCATTATTTAGGAATTCACTCTGCATATGAGATTATGGTCTAATAATGTTGATGGGCCAACATTTTCCTTTTTAAGTATTATTTAAAGAATTACTTATTTATTTTCAAGCAGAGAGAGCAGGAGAGAGAGAGAGAGAGAGAGAGAGAGAGAGAGAGAGCAAGAGAACCAGGGCCTCTGGTCACTGCAAGCAAACTCTCGGTACATGCACTGCTTTGTGTATCTGGCTTTGTGTGGGCACTAGGGAATCATGACTAGGTCCTTAGATGTTGCAGGCAAGCACCTTAACCACTGAGCAATCTCTCCAGCTCCAACATTTTCTTGTGTTTTGTTTTTTTCATTCTGAGAATATATAACTTCCCAAATCTATTTAATAAACTTTAATATTTATTCTGTACACTATATTTCATTACTTTTATCATTTCAATCACCAAAATTCTAACAAAAGTAACTTAATGGATGACTTAATGAATCCCTAACTTTGGCATCTTACATGCATTCCATAATCAGTCCATGTGGGCAATGATACCAAGTTCAGTTGCCAGCTCCAAAACAATACTGCTAGTCCCCTTTACCAGAGCTATAAACAACTTCTTCCTGGGCCTTCTGAGTTTATTTTGGCTCACCGTCTGGTCAAAGTGTATAGTTTATCCTGGCCAACAAGGTGTGGTTTTGAGGGCATAAGGTAGCTGGTCACATTTCATCCAGTTAGGAAGCAGAGAATGGTGAATGCTGGTGTTATACTCCCTTTTCCTTGTTTATTCACTTCAGGTTTCCACTCCATTTGATAGGACTGCCTATATTCAGGTTGGATCTTTGTTCTTAAATCTCCTAGAAAACACTTTCAGCACATATACCTAGAGGCACGTCTCTTCGGTGGTTCTAAATTCATTCAACTAGGCAATGGAGATTACCATCACAAGTCAATTCCTTGTAAACATGACACAAAAGATAGCTCTTCATAAATTTTACTGTCTCTCCTATGGGCTGATGGTAATTTCAAAATGCAAAACACATTTAGTTCATTTCTAAGAGTATCTTTAATCCTAACAGTTCTAACATTGTTCAAAAGTCTGATGTGTAGATTCTCTATAGACATGCAAATCTCTTACTGAGCCTCTAAAATTTCAAAAAAACCAGCCAACCAACAAACAAAAGAAGCAACTTCCAATATACGTAGTGCAGAGAAAGCATCCCCATTACAAAAAGGATGAATGGGGGCATAGCATAATAACATTGGGCCAGAGCAATATCCAGCAAGTCAAATCACAAATTGTTCAACTCAAAGTCTAGCTTCTGGTTTCTAGCAGACTTGGGTAGCCCCATCTTCCAACTCCACCAACCCATAGTGCCTGTAGCCTCTCTATTGCTCCAGTTCCACTCCATACCTGAAGTTTTCTTTGGTGGAGGTAGTGGATAGCTTCAGATTCAGTGAGATGAACTTTCAGACCAGGCACAGATATGGAGGAAGGGGTATTTATTGAAGCTTACAGATCCAGGGAAAGTTCCATAATGGCAGAAGAAGAGCCAAGCAGAGAGAGAGAGAAGCCACAAGTCCCAAAAGCCAAAAGCCACAACCACACAGCACACTTCAGGAACTCCATTTTGCATATCTATAGAATGGAATTTCAAACCTACCACCACACCTTAAAATTCACCAGGTGACACCTCCTCCAGCCAGGTGATTATAGATGCAAACTACTAACTAATAAAACACTGAATCTACTGGGGGCCATCTATTAAAACTATCACATTCTGCCCCTGGCTCCCAATAGATTCAAAGCCATCACACATTGTCAATTGTATTCAGTTCAGTTTTAAAGGTCCCCACCACCTTTACCAATTTAAGATGATTCCAAAGTCCCAAGTCTCTGCTGAGATTTAAGATTGCCTCTTAGCTGTGAGTCCTATAAAATCAAATAAGTTACATACTTTCAACCTATAAAGGCACAGAGTAAACATTTTCACCTAGTATAAGGCATAGCAAGCAGAAACTAGAACATTGCAAACTCAACCACCATCAAGCAAACATCAAACTTCTGCAGTTCAAGTAAAATACAACCAGAGACTGACAGTCTCCAGATTTTCCAGTTCTACCCCTCCAGATGGGCAGAATAGCCAGGAAAAACTTCTATCCCAGGCCAACAGTTCATTCCATAGTAGCCCTTTCACAGTCCTGGTATATCCAAAACATCTTTGGGTCTTGATGCAAACCATAGTCCATCTTCCAAAGGCTCTTCTGACCTATTCATGAGGGTCTTAACACCCTGCCTATATGCTGTGTCTCAGCAGTGGCTCCTGGAACCTGTGCAATTCATGACCACTTCACGCATTTCCCATGCTTCCAAAACCAATACCAGGTGTACTGGACACAGCTATATTCTTAATTAAGGGATGAAATAAATCATAACCTTGAAAAGCATGTTTCTTCTCCAGTCAACAATTTTGAAAAGAGTTTGCATTTCTATCATAGTCTTTTCTCAGACATCTTTTCTATTGTTTTAATGTAAAGCAGTTGGGCCATCTTCACTAAGAAAACTAATAAATTAAATTAAAAATAAAATAAAATAAAATAAAATAGTTCTTAAAAAAAAAAGATTGCTAATGTGTTTGACAATAGCAACTTCAATAACCTAAAACCAGTCTCAATGCCAGTAATTTTAAACTTCCTTGAGGTTTCCAACTTCAAATCTTAAATCTCCAGTCCAGTATCTTTAGCCAAGCACATCAGTCCACTACAAATTTAACCTTGATCAATTTCTCTGGGCCTGTACAGCAGAATGCAGCCAGCTCTCAAGCCCATAGCCCAGTTACAACATAGTCTTCTGCATCATTTTTCTCCTTAGAAAGTTCATAAGCCAAGCCTCCAAGTTCATAAACTGAGAGCCCAAATCCAATTCTCAATGCACTTAACATTCTCAAACTCTCATCAGAATATCCCATAAAATTTGGCTTGCCACTCCAGAAGGCATCATCAGTTACAAGCACCAAGTCCATGCCCATTCCTCTAAAACACAAGTTCCAAAAGACCAAAATCCACATGTTCATATTTATCTTACCCCACATACTTATTCCAATTTCTGTAGTAGACAGCTCTGGGTTAGCTGAGATGAACTTCCAGACCAGGCACAGATATGGAGGAAGGGATTTTTATTAAAGTCTACAGACCCAGGGGAAGTTCCCTAATGCCAGAAAAAGGAGTAAGCAGAGAAAGAGAATCTACAAGCCCAAAAAGGCAAAAGCTACAATCATATAGCACACTTTAGGAACTCCAGCTAGTCACATGTTGCTTATCTTTAGATTGGAATTGCAAATCCACCACCACAACTTAAGATTTGCCCAGTGACACCTCCTCTAGCTAGGTGGTTGCAGATCCAAACCACAACCTGATAAAACACTGAATATTTTGGCAGCCATCTATTTAAATTACCTCAGTAGATATGCCACATTTTTGGTGTCTCTAATATACTTGGTTCTCCATTGCAACTGAGTGTTCTCCTTCTTAATGACATTCAGTGGCTTCTTTGGCCTGCTTGCAAAGAATTGGGTGTTGCCACACATTGGTTGGGCTCATTAAATCTTAAGTTAAGCCTCAATCTTAAATTCATCACTTTCCTGTCTTACATACCTTCCAAAGCAGAACCATGAGGACAATGACACCAAGTTCTATTGTCAGCTCCAGAGGAATCCTGCCACTCCCCTTTACCAGAGCTGTAGAACACTTCTCCCTGGGCTAAATCTGGGAGAGCATTTCTCAATGCACTTGGATTTTTAGTAGGAGCCTTTTGGGACAGGATTTTCAGTTCAGGCTCTCTCTTCAAATATGCTTATATTTTCACAAGATGAACTCTTTAATGGGTCAGTTATTGCCCTCAGGATACCTTTACTATTGTCTACAAGATTGTAAAACACTCACTTTTTCTTAAAAGTACTGATCTCTTTAGCTGTTCCAGCCATTTTGTCTGGATCTGCTTGGTTCTCAGCCTTAAGCAGGCCGTGCTTCTGTCCTCCTCAAATTGAACATACCTTTCCACAACCTTAATACCTCCTTTTCTCACTGAACTGCTCTTTTAAATATCTTTCTATTCTCTCATTGTATATTTGTACAAATACAGTGAGCAATAACCATGGCACATTGTTTTATTCAACATTCTGCTTTTATATTACAATATAGGCTTCACCTTTACAGCTTTGTACAGTGGCCTCTTATGGCCATATTGCAAAGAATGTAATCTTGTCATACATTGTATAGCCTCACAAGCTTTTTAGAACTTTGGCGCAATACTCTTGTATCTTCCAAGCATATAAAATCAAATCATGTGGACAATGCCAGAGACTTATGCTAACAGGTCAAGATGGAGTCAGGTTCCCTTGTACCACAGCTCTAGGGGCTTTTTGTGACTTGGGGACTAGACTTCTGTAATGCTTTCCCAGGGAGTAGTCTTTGAGCAAAGACCTCCCATATTGACATTTTCAATGCAAGGTCTAATGAATTTGCACTTTCACCAGTTGGAGCATTTGATGGACTCTAGCTTGTCCTTGGGTACTTTTGTATTACCTCACAACCATGACATGAGGTACCCAAGGTTTCTTTTTAATGAACCTGATCTTGTTCACAATTACAACTGTTTTCTCTGCCCCTGCCTGGTCTGCATTTTTATACTCACTCAGATATCTTTCCTCACTAAACTGTATATGCTTCTCATCTTTCTGCTTTACTGTTTTTATTTTTTTTTCTTTCCACTGTAAACCTGGAGAACAATGAGCAGTAACTATGGCACATCCTGAGTGTTCTGCTGCTTTCAAATGTTCCTCTGCCAAACAACATTTTCCCTTGCTTTTCTTTTTTTAATTTAATAAAACCTCATTAGTCCGTGTAGCAGACAGCTTCAGGTTCACGGAGATGAACTTCTAGGCCAGTCACAGTTATGAAGGAAGGGATATTTATTGAAGCTTACAGATCCAGGGGAAGTTCCATGATGGCAGAAGAAGCTGGCCTGACTTCACAGGTCCAATGAGAGGGAGAGAGATGAGAGAGAGAGAGAGAGAGAGAGAGAGAGAGAGAGAGAGAGAGAGAGAGAGAGAGAGAAGCACAAGCCAAAAGCCACACAGCACAGCACACTTCAGGAACTCCAGCTAGGCACACTTTGCATGTCTTTAGATTGAAATCTCAAACCCGCCACCACACCTTAAGATCCATTCAGTGACATTGCCTCCAGCAGTGTGGCTGCAAATGCAAGTTACAAACTAATAAGACACTGAATATATTGGGGGGCATCTATTCTAACTACCATAGTCAGGCCTTCACAACCAGCATTTATCTCAGCATGCTGGAGTTCTGAATTTCTACCAGCATGGCATATCAACTCAGCTTATAGCACTCTAGGTTTTCTGTAACACACAGCTCCAAACTCTTCCACGTTCCTCCCACAAACTTGTTCTACCACCTATGAACTTCTTGCTATTGTTTATCACAGCAGAGGTCCTACCTACCCTCAGCAACAATTTTCTGTATTTGTTGCTTTTCTCGGGTCTGTGACCAAATAACAGACAAAGCAATTTGCAGGATAGAGGGTTTGTACTGACAGTTTGAAGGTACAAACAACCATGTAGAGAAGGTATCATACTGAGTCAAGGCAACAGGACACATAATTACCTAGAGGTTTATCTCCTATGAGATACTAGATATAGTCATAATGATAATGAAAATTAACCATTACAATGTATTCCATAGGATATAAAATGAACACAAGATAATTCAAAATCTAAGACTTATCCAAGAACTATGTTCTTTAGCTTCATCTTCAATACCAAAATTGAAATGTGATAAAGTCCTTGGAGTACAATCTTTTATCTTCCATGCTGTGCCAAGTATGTTACTTCTAGTTTCATGCACAGAACATTCCTGCTGTTTCAGAAAAGAAAATGGGAGTTCTTTAGACTTTATAGGAAGGGTTAGCACAGTCATTAAAATCTGAAAATAAGAGCAATGGCTAAACTCCAAACCAATAAAAAAAATTACATGCTCTGCATGATTTTTAGTAGCTCTATGGTGACAAGGAAGGCATTCAATTATAAATTTAGTATATTTGAGGTCCAATTATTTTTACTTTTTACTCCCTTATTATTGTCATAGACAAATACTATCCAGTTAGCATGATACTTTTTTTTAGTTTAAAAGATTAAATTTACCTTATTTTTTATTATAATTTCAGGTGAATTTTGACTATTTTTAATTTGCTGTGAAGGTCTATTTATCCTGATGTTACATAATTCTTGGTCTAGAAAAATCATCAGTCCATTTTGTACATGTAACACCGAAGGGCAAAGAGGAAATGGAGTGGGGAAAGCCAGAGAACTAGATTTTATGGAGAATATTTTCTTGTTCTTTTTCCACATGACACCACTATATATGAAATTTCTCTCTTTATTATAGAAATCTTACCTTCCTACCTAACCTCAAATACCCTCTTTTTCCATAAGTTCAAATACATCTGCTATTTGGCTCCAGGCTGTTTTCACCTTCTGGTGCTTCATTCTCTTAGGGCTTTGGTCCCTGTTTGATTACTGATTGGCTAGAGATGAAGGGAAGTAAAGATAGAAGGAAAGATGGATGAGAGAGAAACAAAAAGGATATATTTGCATATTCTTATTGAATTTCCATTACTAAAGACTTAAAAACATCTAGAATCAAGGAGTATTTTTAGATTCCTTTTATTTGAGTACCCTATACTATTGCACATGAATGAAGGGCTATTTACATTGGTGGCAACACAGCTCCCAGTTCCTTACTATGCACTGTATCATTTTCTTTTTTAATATGGGAGAAAAAATTTAAAGAGCATACAATATCTCACATAGTTTTCTAAATTTCATGTATCTTTTTGGCCTTAATTAAAAGAAAATAAGAAAAAATGAGACTATTTTAGAATAATGTTAAATATTTACCTATTAGATAATATAAGTAATAAAATTATCAGTGCAAATGGTGATTATGGTGATGTACATATCATAAAATTAATTTATTGAATTGTTAATGGCACTCTTTAATTCTGATCAGAGTTTACTATCAGCCCCTCTAAATTTATGTATATATACATACATATATACATATACATATTTATATATATATATATATATGACTTATTTATCACCTATTTATCATATATATATATATATATATATATATATATATATATATATAGTATCTATCTATCTATCTATCTATCTATCTATCTATCTATCATCTAGCTATCTTTTCTTCAGGTGTCTGTACTCACATGTGATCCTGTTTGATTTTCTTTTCAACAGATTGAGAAGCTCAGGCTATTTTATGTGTTATATATCTTTGGTCAAACATAAACTAAAAAGAACATACAAAAAGGATTTTAAAACATGAATTACATTGGTTTGTTCTCGTTTTATTTTTTTTTTCTTCTACCTCACAATTTCTACATTTTGCTTTCATTGGAACTCAAAAATTCTAGTTTTCAACTGGTCAGGAAAAAAAATGCAACAAATTATATATACCAATGAAGACTTGAAAAGGTTGAGTTACAGCCTGAGCTATGGCTTAGTGGTTGAGGCGCTTGTCTGCAAAGCCGAAGAACTGGAGTTTAATTCCCCAGTTCCCACACAGAATCACACACATAAAGTGATGTATACATCTGGAGCCCATTTTCTGTTCCCACATAGAATCACTTACATAAAGTGATGTATACATCTGGAGCCCATTTTCAGTTCCCATACAGAATCACATACATAAAGTGACGTATACATCTGGAGCCCATTTTCAGCAGCTAGAGGCCCTAACCCATTCTTTGGCTCTCTTGTGTTTCTCTTTGCTTTGAAATAATTTTTTTTAAAAGAAAAGATGAGTTACCATATAAGTTTAATTGTTTAATTTGACAGAAAGGGAGAAAAAGAGAAAGAGAAAGGGAGAGAGAGAATGGGTGCACCAAGGCCTCTAGACATTGCAAATGAACTCCAGACACATGTCACTCTTGTGCATCTGCCTTATGTAGGTACTGAGAATCAAACTTGAGTCCTTAGGCTTTGTAGGCAAACACCTTAACCACTAAGCCATCTCTCTAGCCCCAGGATATAAGTATGATTTTAAGCCTTTAGGCAAAAGACCAGTCACCAAGCATGTAAAGACATGTGTGTATGTGTGTGTGTGTGTGTGTGTGTGTGTGTGTGTGTGTGTGTGTGTGATTTTTAAGAAGATCCATTAGGGATATGGGGATCTTTCAAAGTAGTAGTGTGCATACCTAGCATCATAAGTTCAAGATAATTCTTATCTAAACAGTGAGTCTGAGGCCAGGCTGTGCTACATGAGACTCTACCTCAGACAAGTAAACAAACAAATACTATTAGAAACACTGGTACTCAAAGACATGCAGAGTGAGATGATGGGGTCCCTGGAAAACAGATTATGGTGGTTTTGAATGTAAATGTCCTGATAGCTTCAGATATGAAGTTTAAGTTTCCTACTTACGTCCCCTACTTTAGTCTCATTGTTGTCAGAAAACACTGGACCAAGAGCAGCTTGAGGGAGGAAAGGGTTTATTTTGGCTCACAGACTTGAGAGGAAGTTCCCATGATGGCAGGGGAAAATGATGGCGTAAACAGAGGGTGGACATCATGTCCTGGCCAACATCAGGTAGATAATAGCAGCAGGAGAGTGTGCCAAATACTGACAAGGGGAACCTGGCTATAACACCTTAAGCCAGCCGCCAATAATGAATTGCTTTCAGGAGCATCCAATTCCCAAGTTGCCATCAGCTGAGGACCTATGTGTTCAGAACTTATAAGTTTATGGGGGACACCTGAATCAAACCACCATAAGAGCCATACCTGCTTAAACTGTGTGTAGGTAGAAAAGAGTGGTCAAGGCAGAGAGCATTAATAGAAATGTTTTATCTGTTCTTTCTCTTGTAATATTAGATTAACATCAAAGCAATTTTGGTTCCTATTGTTAGTGTACTGATAGGTAAGCTTACTTTCTGTATATTCAGTGAATACCATAAACCAGTCATGCCTTCTTGCAGCCCCTGTCACACACAGATACTCAAAATTAGTAATAGAAGTTAAGCACACAATTTTATTACTAATTCTATGTATATAATATGCATACATATATGCATATGCATATGTATATAATATATAGGACTGCATATTCCTCATTATATATAATTATTATTTATTATGTATCACTATATAACATATATAATATACATATAACAAAAGAAAATCATTTTACTGTATGCATATACTATATATATTAACAGAATGACCCACAATTTTCCATCTTACTGCCTTATCTTCTCAAGTAATAATATGTGAATGCCACTGTACCCACCTTAACTGCTCAACATACATACTTCTGAAGGTTGCTGAGATTCATGAAAAGGAAATCAAGCAATGCTATGGTTTTAAAGTAAAATGTTGTCCATAGGCTTATGAGTTTAAACACTTGGTCGCCAAATGGTGGTGCTATTTTGAAAGAGTGTGGAACCTTTAGGAAATGGGACCTAAAGCAAAGAAGTGAGTCAGAAGGGGATAGTCTTTGAAGGTCTATATTGCTTCCAGCTGAGTTCTTCTGTTTCCTGATGGCCAACCCAAATGTAATCAGCCACCTTACGTCCCCTTGACCACAGCAGCCAACTACTCCAGTTACCTTTGCCTTCCTCACCATGGTGGGCTGTGGTCCCTGAACTATGAGCCAGAATGAAGCTTTTCTTCCTTACATTGTTCTATCAGCATTTTTTCTTTTTGTGTAATAGCAGCCAGAGAAATAACTAATACAATAGACACCATGGATAATAATATATTCAATCTATTTCTTGTTTACTGAACATTAGTTATCCTGAGTTCTATTCCTGAATAGTAAGTTTCCTAGAAAATAAATGTTGGTGCTATATTACCTTAGCCTTTAATGTTTACTCTTACCTTTCATTGAGTTTTTAAATAAGAAAATAGAAGATTAAAAATGTCTCCAGTTTTGTCAGAAATCTTCCCTTGAATTCTGTTAAAATGTCACTGCCAATTGTCAATGTCATCTTATAAGCCATCACATAACATGTTCTCTTAAGAATTCAATTGCAGAAAAATGTTTATCTTTAAAACATAACATACTTCTGTGAAAATTGGAATCATTAAGTTTGCCTTTTTATTTTTGCTTTCAAGTTGAATTTTTAAAATCATGCAAATTAATTTATTAATGTTCTTCCCTGTTTTCATTTTCTTTTTCTTTTTTTTAATTTTTGTTTCATTTTTAGTTATTTATTTGAGTGTTACAGAGAGAGAGAGAGAGAGAGAGGGAGAGAATGGGCGCACCAGGGCTTCCAGCCACTGCTAATGAACTCCAGACGTGTGTGCTCCCTTGTGCATCTGGCTAATGTGGGTCCTGGGGAATCGAGCCTCAAACTGGGGTCCTTAGGCTTCATAGGCAAGCGCTTAACCACTAAGCCATCTCTCCAGCCCTTCATTTTCATTTTCTTGTTTTCTCTCTTACTCTTATTATATTAGAGCAGCATGTAATTTCAACACTTTACCTCAAGTTGTATTTTGACAGATGGTATCCATAGATTATAAAAAAAAATTACAAGGCAGCAATACAATTTTCTTCAAACAACTAATGATACAATTCTTAAAAGTCTTTGGGTTAAGTCAAATATAAATAATGATATTGGTGAAATATTTTAAATCAGTAATTTTTGCAATATTAACAAACCTAGTATGTCTTTACTAGTCAATACATCTTTCATGATTATATTAATAAGCTACTTCCATTTATGAAGTTATTGCCAGTATTCTTTTGAATCTGCAGCATGACAAAATAACAGCATTAATCTGCATGTCAGTATATGATACCTCATTCATTCTATTGCCAAATTAATTTTTAGTTTACTTGTAGCAGTTTATAGCCTGCACTTTTTTGTCCAATATGTCAATATCCAGCTTGAAAAGCCAAAGCTTAATTAAAAGCTTTTTTGGGTGTTAATCTTTATTATCTGGGTTGGGGGTCGGTCTAAGATCAAAAACAAGCTTTTGTGTTTCAGGAAGATTCTTTGGAGACTAAAAGCTATACATCAACTGTCTCAGCTGGTTTTTATGACACACATACATTTATTTCTAGAAATAATATTATTTCCATGAAGTAAATGCAAGTTAAAATTCCTAGTTAAACTAGGTAGCATCTTCATTAACATACATTAATACCTTACCAAACTTTTGTGTGTGTGTGTGTATGTGTGTGTGTGTGTGTGTGCATGTGTGTGTGTAGTGTGGATGTGTATGAGACAAAGAAAGAGCGAGAGAGAGAGTTATGAAACATGAATGAACAAAAGGAAGCATGGATGTTTTCTCTGCACTTGGAAACAGTACTAGTGATTACCATTGTTCAAAGTATTTAATAGAAAGCACAAAATTCTGCCTTAAAGTGAAAAAACAAACAGTGACATTATTATCTTAAGTTAGAACACAGGCACATTTATGAAACATACTTTAATCTTCAGTGTGTTGCTACAGACTTAAGGTAAAAATTAAAGAAAATACATATCTACACTGTTAAATATATATATGTGTGTATATATATATATATATATATATATATATATATATATATATATATATATATAGAGAGAGAGAGAGAGAGAGAGAGAGAGAGAGAGAGAGAGAGTCATAGTTGGTGCCATCATTCCTTTTCTCCTTGCCCCCACTCCACTGAGGGACCCCCTTACATGGATTGCTGCTATTCACCATGGAGTTCTGGGTTATGAGTTGTGAGAGAAGCAGTCTGTCATTTAGGGAAGGCAATGTCTCTGGATATTCCTTCCTGCTCTATGGCTCTGACATTCTTTTGTCCCCTCTTCTGCAAACTTCCCTGAGTCTTGATTGGTGCTTCAAGTCTACTGCAGTGTTAAGGTCTCAGCAGCTTCCCTAGTGCTGTTTTGGTGTGCTTTGAGTTTTCACAGTGTCTGTCTCCATCACTCTGGCACAGGTTGTCAGTCTCACTGTGGAAGCAGCACGCTTGCTCATTTGCCAGTTCCTCTATGGTTCCACCTGGGTTCTAGCTACTGTGGGAGCAGTGGTTCACCTCCTGCCAGGGACTCAACTATCTATTATGGTTGTCCTCAGTTCTTGTTGCTTTCTGGAAAAGGTAAGCAGATTCTCCAATGGAAAAATGAGATCACTATAGGTTAAAGGAGATAAACATTGTTAATTTAGAGAGATCTGGGTGGATATAGCCTCACTTTGGATGAATGTTACTGGGAGCTTCTCATTGGAGTCCATGATCTTGCAACTTGGTTCCTAGCTGTAGTTATGGTTTCATTGCACTAAGTGGATCTCATAGCCAATCAGAGAGCCGTTGGTTAGTCATCCAGGCTGTCTGCCACTGTTGCACAAGTGTGTAAATCTAGTCAGGCTGGCTGATTTTGTTTAGCAGTGTCCCCTGCTTGCTCATAATACTGCTGGCCATTTTCCCCCAGCAGCTCATATAGCGCTTTTCAGCACTATATAGGCACTGGCTTCCTTCTAGATTTAGCCATGTCTCTAAATGAAACTTTTTTAAAAAATATATTTATTTTTTTATTTTTATTAGTTTTCTATTCTGCAAGTACAGGCAGTTTGGTACCATTATTAGGCTCATCCATGACCTAACCCCTCCCCATTGGCCTCTCCTTGTTGAGGTATATGGGTCGTGCATTGTGGAGTTAGCCCACAGTCATTGGTGAAACTTTTTACATATATGAACATAATTGACTTTTGGTATTGCTCAATTTTAACATTTAGCTTTCTCTGTCTATAACCACTTCCTGGAAAGAATATGCTATGTTTCTCTTCTATGCTTTTCTGATACTTCCTTTATATGTCTCCCAATATCTTTAGTTACTCTGCTTCTTTGCTGATCTACCTTATATGTTGTTACTACCTGTGATCATGAGTAAGAATGAATGTATTTGACCCCTCACACACTGTGTTTACTGTTATCTCCTACACTGCTCTGTTTCTACCTCCTGGTGTTTTGGGTCTTAACCTTGCACTATAAGTTTAGATAACACATTTATACTTATATATGTCAACATCTATTCAAAAGTGTTACCACACTTTTATTTCCTTGAAAACAATGTGGCCGCCATAGTTTTTCCTCCCTGTGACTATGCATATTTTCATTCTGTGTACATGTATTTAAAAAAATTATGTATGTCAGAGAGAGCGAGAGAGAGAATAGTTGTGACTGGGCCTCCAGTTTACTTTTTACATGCATATATTTTATTTTATTTTGCATTTGTATGCATGAATGTGTGAAAATGTGTGTGGTGGGGGGCACAATTCCAGACTTCTTGCCATTGCAATCAAACACTAGATGCTTGTAGCACCTTTTTTGCATTCAACTTATTTGGGTGGTTTGGGACTTTAACCCATGTCAGTAGTTTTTGCAAGCAGTACCTTTAATTGCTGAGCCATTTCCCCAGTCCTTTACATGATTTTGTTTTTAACTATTTGTTTGTTCTTGTGTTCATGTGAATTATCTGATTACTTGCAAGATTTTTCTACCATGTGGTCTGTGGTTATTTTGAATAGTAGAATTTCAAAAGTTTTTTTTTTGTTTTTTGTTTTTTTTTCATTTCTGGTTGATTTCCAGGGCACTTCAGCAGAATAATGGGAAAGTGCCTGAAGGCACAGAAGACTTGGATGCCTAATCCCCATAGGAGCAACTGGGATGGGTGTAGTGGTCTACATAGCCCAAATCTTGGGCACAAAAATGTATCAATCTTCACGAGAAACTTTTTCTTTAGGAAGATGCAGCTGTAGAACATAAACATTTACAATTTGGGAATTCTTTTTAAAGACATATTTCTGAATAAAATGAATTATGACAAAATGCAGACATATTCAAATTCAAACTCTAACACATTAGAAGGTCTGAATGCAGTTGAATGAATTTGAAGAGTTACATATTTGTGAGGCACATGGTATATGCTCTCTTTCTTCTACTGATGTTTGCCTTTTGTACATGATCAGGACACTGGCCATTATCAAACAAGACCTTCAGTCACCTGACAATCATGTCACCTGAAAATTCAGATCAAAGACAAACTTTTTATAATGTAAATGATGTTTTTGTTTCCTTTTTCTTGCCTTGTAGCAATGGCTACAATATCAATCACATGGCTGAAGAGAAATTTAATTACAGCAGTAAAAATGAACTTCCTTGCCTTGACTAAGAATTACACAAAAAGCATATGCATTTCAGAATAAGATAGGTTAATTGTACTTTTTCTAATTCCCACTGTCAAAGGATGACAGTTATTGCATCCCATTCCCAGTTTGTTGGCATATTTTTTCAGAAAGTCAAAGTCAGTATTGCCTAATGACTCCCTGTTTCCCTTGAAATAGTTTCTTTTTTTATTTTCTTAATAGAAAAGGCTATATAATTTTTTTATTTTAAATCAAAGTTGCATTCTTTAGGTTAACTCGGATATTTTTGTGCTGTTAATTTGATAAAAGGCTTGAAAGATGGTTCAGTGGTTAAGGCACTTGCCTACAAAGCCTAAAAATCCTGGTTCAATTCCCCAGTGCCCATCTAAAGCCAGATGTGCAGAGTGGCGCATGCAACTTGAGTTCCTTTGCAGCAGCTGGAGGCCCTTACACATTTTCTCTGTCTGTATCTGTTCTTTCTATCTCTCAGCTTTCATATGCATGAATAAAAATATAAAAAACAAGAAATGTTATAAGACTTTTGGCATCTATGTTAATACAAGTGATTGATCTGTAATTTTATTTTCTTGAAGTAGGTTACTTTGGATTTGAATCAGACTGCTGCTAGTCTTGAAGAATCAGCTGGAATATTTGTTTGTCTATGATTTGAGTTTGCATATAAATAGTAATATAATTATTACTATTCTAATAATAATTATATAATTAACAGTTTGTTGAAGTATGTATCTTTTGTTGGTGGTAGGTTTCTGAGGTTCCATTTCTGTCATAGACATGGATATGTTTGCTATCTATTTCTTTTTTCCATGGTCTGGTGTGACCATTGTTATTGTGCCATTACTATTGTTGTCTTTTTATTTCAAGAATGTGATAATTTAATATAACATCAAAAATATTTAATGTTAGCTGAGTGTGGTGGCACATGCCTTTAATCCCAGCACTTGGGAGGCAGAGGTAGGAGGATCACTGTGAGTTTGAGGCCACCCTGAGGCTACAGAGTGAATTCCAGGTCAGCTTAGTTTAGAGTTAGGACCCCTTTTGAAAGAAAAAAAAGTAACGTTAACATATTTGTAATGGTTTTTTTTCTTAACATTAGCTTGTGTTTTTTTAAAAAATTACTAATTATGAACTTTATGAACAAATCATGTATGTCATATTACTATTGGGTTATACTTTTATATCTCCTCTCCTCCACACCCATCAATTTAATTTTTTTTTATTTTATATATACTATAACAGGTTATATACTCTTTAATCACCTTACCCCTGCTCCAGTTTCCCTGGAGACCCTCCTCAGTGGGGTTATACTATTTATTGTGGGGTCATGAAGGCCAGTCAGACAGTATGGCTAGTGGGGGACACCATGGCTCAGGGAATCATTCTATGGCTCTTATAATCTTTCTACCCTCTTCCAAAATGTTTCTTTGGCCATGACAGGCCTGTTGCCAGTCTGAATTAGTGTAGAGTTCTTTGTAGCCTCTGGATTTCTGCTTTGATAGACTTTGACTGATCACCATGTCTTTACTCACCATTGCCTTGGAGCTGGTTGTCAGGTTAGCAATGAGAACAGTATTCATGTTGCTGCTTCCTCTGCAATTCTCCTGGGTCCTGGAAGATAGCTATCTTCTTGTCTTATCACGTAATGTTGGTTTTCCCTATTTTCTTTGTTATGTGTAAAATAAAACAAATTCTCCAATCAAGAATGAGAGCAGCTTGGGTGAAAGGGGTTATGAAAATTCGAGAGAATTTTATTTTATTTTATTATTTTTTGGTGCATAAGCCCACTCTTCTCTAGAGAACACTGGGGACTTCTTTCTGAAGTCTGAGTTTCCAGACCATGGTATTTTGACTTTGTTTCTAGATCCACATATGAGTTCTCCATTATATATATATATATATATATATATATATATATATATATATATATATATATATATATACCTGTCTGGCCTAATGAGAGAACAGTTGGTTATCTGCAGAGGCTGTGTGCCACTATTGCACAACTGTGTACTTCTTGACTAGGTAGTTGATTTTGTAGTCTGCTGCAGGGTTCCCTGCTTATCTATGCTGTTGATGACTGTTTTCCTCCAGATACTCCCAGAGGGCTCTCTAGCACTGTGAAGTCTAGCCAGGTGAGCTAGTTTCCCTTTTTTTGTTCTAGCATAGTATCTTCATGTCCTCTGATTGCAGCCTGTGGTGCCTTTAGCAACAAGCTCTCACCTTTTAACTCTGGCAAGAAATCAAGTGTTTTGGCAGTGGCCTGCATAGTTTTCGGGACCTCATAGGTCTCTCTGGCTTTGTTATATTTTTAATGCCTACAGAAAAAAACAATATCACCTGTCTTTTTCTTCTTACTGTTATTTGTGATTTTCTCTTATTTCCTAATTTATCCAGAAGCAGTTTATTTATCCTATTAATCTTCTCAAAGAATTAGCTATATGTTTTATTGATTTTTAAAATCTTTTATGGTTTCTAATTTATTTAAGTTACTGTGATTTTTATTTGTTTGCTTCTTAATTTATGGTGTATTCCCTTTTTGTTTCTTTAGAGATAACATGAGATCATTTATTTCAGTCATTTATTATATGCTGATTATAGATATTGTGCTATAAATTTCTCCTTGGGAATAATTTTTCTGTGCTCTACAATGTTTGATATATTGTGATTTTTACATTTTCTTCAGATAAAATCTAGTACTTGCTAGTATTTTTATGATTTTTTTTTCTGACTTATAACTTTTAAGTATGGCATTTATTTTGTAATTACCTAAGTTTTTAGATGATGCTCTGAGCTTATTTTTCACTTTAATTCCACTAAGGGAGAATGTGGTGGATTGAATCAGATGTCTATCATAAGCTCAAGTATTCAGAACGTTTGTTCCCCAGCTGATGGCAACTTGGGAAGTAGAGCCTTTCTGGAGGAGTTTGTTCCTGGGCTTGGAACTGTAGGTTTATTAACACTTAGCTTACCAGCGTTAATTCAGGTTGTGGCAGAGGTGGTGTCTGGCCTCTACTTTAACACCTTCTCTTGCCATCATGGAGCTGCCCCTGAGATTGTAAGCCAAATTACGTTCCTCCCATCACCTGCTGGTCTTTTGTCTTAGCAATATGAAGGTAACTACAAAATAAAGCAAAATTGTTTTATTTGAGTCTTTTCACATTTATTTAGACTGCTTGACAACTTGCAACAGTATAGTGCTTCTTGTAAATATATGGATCAAGTGTCCTTGTGGGTTGAACCCTCTTTTGTGATTATGTTTTTACTTCATGTATTGTGGAGTTATGCTTAGTTATGTTTAGTTACTTAAAATCATTTTTTTTCTGTTGTGAAATGGACTGTTTTTTTTCTTTATGCAATGGCTCTTGTATTTTCTTTATTATTTATAGTTCTTAATCTAGCACATGTTTTACCATATATTAATTTAATTGGCTATAATTATTTTAAATAAATATTAACACAGTATGTTCACTATTCTCTCACTATATTTGTGTATATTTAAAATATGTATCATGGGGAGGGAGGGAGGGTATTACCATGGGATAATTTTTTTTAATCATGGAAAATGTTAATAAAAATTGAGAAAAAAATTAAATAAAAAGAAAAAAAAGAAAATGTGTATCATGGTCCTAAATTTGGACACCTTAACTTTTTTTTCCTTTAAATTAGTATTCCACATAATGGAAAAATAGACATGGATCAACAGAAATTAACCATCTTTATTTTCTTTCTTCACAATTTTCCATTCAGGTTTTCAGCCGTTAACTTTCATTCCCCATTATCTCCTTTTGAACTGTTGTCATCCACATTGTACTTCTACATGTCTCAACAGATAATTGTTACTATTGAATTAAGTAGTCAATTATCTTTTTAAAATAATTAATTGTTTATATTCACTGATCTAGACACTATTTACTGTTTTATTTTTTCATTAATTTGTTTGGATCCAGATGTACATTTAATATGATTTTTTCTTTTGCCTCAAAGGATGTAGAAGCACAGTTGTTACAGTGATATATTCATTCTCTCTGTCTTTTTTGTTTTCAGGGTAGGGTCTCACTCTAGCCCAGATGGACCTGGAATTCACTATATAGTCTCAGGGTGGCCACGAACTCATGGAAATCCTCTTACTTCTGCCTCCTGAGTGCTGGGATTAAAGGTTTGCATCACCACACCCGGCTCTGTCTGTCTTTTTAATGCTTGTAAGTCTTTGTACTTTTTTTTTTTTTGTCACATTCAATGGTCTGAAATTACTGTTACACTGTCTCTTGGCTCAAATTATTTTTGAAGACAAGTCTGCAATATTCTTTTTATAGTTCCTATATACAAAGGTGACTTTTTCTTTTGCGGTATATGCAATATCTTGTTTTATTACTAATTTGAAGCAATCTGTTCATCATAGGCTTTGAAGAACTTTTCTTACATTTAAATTTTGTTGAAGTTCTTTCTTTAGCTTCTGCGTCAAATTTAGAACAATTTCTCAAATATTGTTTTCTCATATTTTTTTATTATTTCCATCCTCCTTTCACTTTAAATATCTAATTATGTGAAAACCCAGTCACTTCAGTATTCCTACAACTCGTCAATAAATTCTTGTGTCTTTTTCCTCTCCCTCCCTCTCTCTCTCTCTCTCTCTCTCTCTCTCTCTTGCTCTTTATTTATTTATTTTGTTTGTTTGTTTTTTGAGATAGGGTTCCACATCTCAGGGTGGCTTGGAACTCATGGTGATACTCCTATCTCTGCTTCCCGAGTGCTGGGAATAAAAGCATGTGCCACTACGTCTATTTTTTTTTTTTTATTTTGGATAAAATCTGTTACTTGAAGTTCACTTATCCCTTCTCTTGCAATTTCTAATCTACTGTGCAGCTAATTTCTTATGTATTTTTTCTTACTTGAAGTATATAATTTTTACATCTATAGGCTTGATTTTAGTTTTTGTTTATCTCATCCTTATCTCTACATCATCTCCTTTTAATGTATTCAAGATATGGAATAGTCATTTAAAATTTTTCTATCAGTTGTATGTGCTTTGTAAGTTGATTTTTTTTTGGTTTGTTTTGTTTTGTTTTTTCGAGGTAGGGTCTCACTCTAACTTAGACTGACCTGGAATTCACTCTGTAGTTTCAGGGTGGTCTTGAACTCACAGTGATCCTCCTACCTCTGCCTCCCGATTGCTGGGATTAAAGGCATGTGCCACATGCACGGCTTGCTTTGTAAGTTTTGATTGACTTAATTTTCTGTGCTATGTTTTCTGTTATACATCTATTGTATTATTTCTTTGTATGTTGATAATTTATTTTTGTATAGATGAAAGATATTAATTTATGGCATATTCACCAAAATCTTGTGCTAAGATTTGGTTGTTACTTAGAAACAGTTTGATCCTTTGACATCGTGCTTTAATTTTTGTGAGCAGAACCAGAGCAATCTATAAAAATAGCTAATTTTTCTCCAATACCTTGACAAACCTCATAACCAGCTTTTATACTCTTGTTGGGAACAGTAATAACTTTGGCCTTAGTGAGCTCCTGTGGTGTTTCCATCTACTTCTTCTGAGTGGCTCTTTCATGGACTTTGAAAGCTTCCTAACATGCATGCATACATTTAGCTAGAGAGTTAACAGGGTGTCCCATGGGTTTATGGAGTTTTCTCTCCCTCTCTCTCTCTCTCTGTCTCTCTGTAGATTTTATTTTCTCATTTTCTTGCATTGCAGAGTCTCATGAAATAGGCCTTTCCAAATTTCTACTGAAAGTATTCTGTTTTTATTTTGAATGAGAATTAGAAGTTACTCTGTTTTAGAGACACATGACTGTCCACATGGGATTAGTGCTATGTCTTAGACAAATAGTATCCCCCCAAAAGGCTCACTTGTTGAAGGCTGGGTGACAGATGGTGTATTAACTCATTGATGAGTTTCCAGCTGGGAGGGATCTAGGATTTATGATCAAGTTGGAGTAAGTAGCAGGTGGCATAACTTTGAAGGATATATCTTGTCCTCAGAAACTGTCCCTTCCACTGCTTTCTGATGCTACAAGGCAAACAGCTCTCTTTAGTCATGACCTTGTGCCATGATATTTCTACCTGTCCATGGGCCTAGAATCAGGTTATGGACTGATCTTGCTGCTGCATAATGAGACAAAGAAACCCTTCCCCCTTGAAACTGCCTTTCTCAGATGGTTTGTTGAATGAAAAGAAGACTACTGACACATAACTCCTCAATGTGAAGTATTTCAATGATTTATTCAATGATCTGTTGACTCGCTTAATTTTGGAACAATAGTTTATCTATGCTTTGGTATAGTTTTAGAGACTAACAGCATAATAGTGAATATTCTTCTAATGCTTTATTTATATTTCTTTGAGAGATAGAGATAGAGATAGAGGGAGAGAGAGAGAGAGAGAGAGAGAGAGAGAGAGAGAGAGAGAGAGAGAGAGAGAGAAAGGGTGGCATGCTGGGGACTCCAGCTACTTCAAACAAACTTCAGATGCATATGCCACCATGTGTACCTGACCTATGTGGGTACTGGAGAATGGAACCTGGATACTTAGGCTTCACAGACAAAAGACTTAACTGCTAAGCCATCATTCCAGGCCATGATTGATTATTTTTGATGCAATAAATGGTCAGTCAAAAATCTTTTTCGCATCAGAAATGCTTAAAGCATAAGTTTCTCCAATATATATTTTCCATTTTATGGAAAACATTTCCCAGTTGGAAGTTACAATTCTCATGAGTGATCAAGTGAGCCTTTCTGTGTCTCACTATTGCTGTGGAGTCCCTGTCAGTAGACTACTTTAAGTCTTTGTGAATCACATTAGAGACCACATCCATGTGATCTTCAGCAGCAGTTATTTTCCTGGGTCTATGAGCAGCAGATGAAACATGGTTCCATCATTCAGAATTACTCTGTTCTTCTCAAGGCTAGTTGGCACTGTACATATTATAAACTCACAAGAATGTATACTGTGGGATGATATCAACAGCAAGCACACTTCATGACATTTTTACCTGTATTTTGGTGGTCTGTGTTTTGTTTACTTTATGTCAGCTCTATGGAAAAGTGAGATAAAAACACAGAAACCTCCTAGGCTGCAGCTGCCTTGTAGGATTATCATGATTAGAAGCACGAGATGATTTTACTGATGTTTCCACAAACACTCTAAACAATGTAAATATTCTCTTTCTTTGTATACATGTATCCGAGTTGATGCTATTTTTTTGGTCAGTAATTTCTTCAACTCATCCTAGTTCCAGGCAGTAATATAATTTTTGAGATTGGTCCTGGTTGGAATTAGCACTTTGATATTTACTTCATGTATTTCACTTAAATAAGCTTGCTTTTTATGTAGATAAAACTATTCAAACCATAGACCAAGTTACTAATTGTCATATACACTACTATTTCCCATTACTTCTGTCTTGACTAGGCAATTTTTGCTCACTGCACATGGTTGTATCATGAAATTATCATATTATCTTTTTCTTTCAAAGTTCTATATTTTTATTTTTAATTTATTTAATTACAGTGGTATGGAGATTTCTGGCATACCCTTTGTTCAGTTTCCATTATTGTAAACATCTTGCATACTTTAACATGTTGAGCAAAACCAAGAAATTAACATTGGCATGGTACATTATTATGAACTATTCTACAGACTTTATTCAGATATATTGTCTTTTCTGAACAACTTATTTCCTTTGAGTTTCTTAAAGTGTTTTCATTTAAAAAGCACTTTAGCATATTTAAGGATTACTTAAATGTACATTGCATTGTAAAAGTTCAAAATAAAATATAACTTGAAATTTAGGGTTTTCCCTCCTTCACATCCAAGATAGACTCAGTTTTCTCTAGGTTCATGAATTTTTCTTTCTCTTCATGCTTTTCTAGTTTGTACTCATTATATGCTGAATGCCTTATTATTCTTTTTTCTTCTTTATTTCACAATCAACCTTAAATAACATTGAAAGTAAGAACATTGGAGACAAATTATTAGAGGTTTTCATACCTAAAATTATATTTTTCATACCCTCATACTTGAACAATAATTCAGTTGGGTATAAAATTGTTAGTTGAAACTTATTTCCCAAAGAACATTGAAATTTTCTCTCCTTTGCTGTTGATTATGCAAGATGTTAATATTGGTGCCAGAATCATTTTCATTAAAATACTTCAATTTCTTTCTCTATCTATTTTTCTCATTTTCTGGAGGTTTCTTGAAACCTTTTCAGTGATTGGAACAATGATGACAAAGTGTGTAGTTTTTATTACATTCTCTCAGTTGTGCTAGGCATTTATTGAGCATTATTCATTTAAAGATTTGCACCTTTGACACTGGAAAAATTTATTAAATTTTTATTTACCTACTTATTCACCTCATTAGTTTTTGGAATTTATACCACATAACCATAGGTTTCCAAGATTAATTCTTCATACTGTTAAATAACTTTTCACATATTTGTTTCTAATGGTGTTCAACTTTTCTGACCAATATTTTTTTCTTCAATTATTTGTATAAAATAAGTTAATTTCATATCAGAGCTTTATTTCTCAGATCCTTATCTTTGTCTTCTAAAATTACTTGTCTTTTTATAGCATTATGCTTTTTTATAGTTATTCTTCCTCTTTCCTTCCTCACTTCCTCTCTCCCATTTTTCTTTTCATCCTTCCCTTTATTGTTTCTTTCAGCAGCGGTGGTACCCACCCCAGATCTGTGTGTATGCTGGGCAAGACCTCTACCAGTGAAGCATGCCCTCAGACCCTTATTATGTAAACACGCAAAAATCTTGTATTTATTTTGATACTTTTGTTTCTTCTGATATCCTTTAACCTAATTGACATTGAAAATGGAATTACTTCTCTCATCATTTGTCTGATGTTTGATAGAAGATTTAAAAATAACATGAGAGAAAACTCACTTTCCACTAGCAGACATCATTACAGAAAAGTCGTTGATGAGTGAGACAGTCTTCTGGTATACAGATTCTCCATTCCAGAATGGAACATTGCTTTGAGCTCTGTACCAGCTATAGTAGTCTCTACAGATAGTGTTTCACTAATTTTGAGTGATTTTTTTTTTTACCCTGAGAGACATGTGAAAGCTGAAGTTCTATGGACACAGATGGAAGAAAGAAGTGGAAATGCAATGGTTCTGTACATTTACATCCAACTGGATCTTTTAATTTCAACCCCTTGCTCATTTTTATCTTTATTTGTACTTTGCCCTTTCAAATTCTAGAATTCTTTGGAGTTTTGCTGGACTTACGAGATCCTTTTCTTTGGGTACCATACATTCTGAATGGATCTATAATTAGTGACCTTGTTTATTATACTTTGTGAATTTCTAGTCAACTGTATGATTCCTTTAGAACATTTTTCTATTTTTAAAATTTTTATGTTTGACATTTTCAAATGTCTATATACTATATTTTTCTCACCCCCCATTACCCTTTCTGATTCTCTTTCCTCACCCATTAATTACCCTTCTTCCAAATTAAACCCCATCCTACTTTCATGACCTTCTTTTTAATGACTCAGCTAAATTATGGTTATTTACATGGTCATGGGTTCAAGGTTATTTACTGGAGTAAGGGCAATGTACCAGTGGCAACTACTTGTAAAAACAAGATTACCCCCTCTAGTAATTATTTGCTGCCATTAGCTCCTCTTGGAGGTGTGGTGGTTATTAACTTTTCCTCCATCTATGATGAAATATTGATGGGCTCAATCTTGTCCAGGAACCATCGCTGTGGATTGGTGAGTACAATACCTATGTCATGTTTAACAAATAGCATTTCACTGTACTTCTCCCATCCTCTTGTTATATTTTTTTGCCTATCTTCTATAAGGTTCTCTGAAGATGGAGGTATCCTTTATTGGGCTGGCACGCGCGCAGGCGTGCACACACCCACACACACACACAGTGATTGTTTATTCTTGGCAATTTTCACAGCTCTGCATCTCTGCATTATCCTCTGGCCATTGTTGAAGCTACTGTGTTGTAGGTTGAGAGCAGCACTAGTTTATGAAAACAGACGTTAAGTATTTAAAAGGCAATTTGATATGCTTTCTGTTTGGGTTTTATATTTTGTTTTCATATATTATACATTTATTATTGTACATATTTACTTTATGTTAGCTTAATTGACACCAGAAGAATAAGTGATAATTGTGTATCGTGAATGGAGCACCTGAATACAAAAGTGATATATGAGGAGGGAAGGTGGGGTAGACATGGGACTCACTATAAAGTGCTTGCCCAGAAACTCACCCCTCATGAGGGCATGTGCACAATGCATTTGTTTGAGCAAGATTGTCCATATTTCACAAAAGTAAGTAGATTGAGTATATAATAAAATAAAAAGGAGAAAACTGCTAGGAACATTTCCTAATGTGGAAAAGGTAATTTTAAGGAAAAATACTAGAGTGGCAATGAATAGCAAGAGGAAAGGAGAGATTTGAGCAAATAAAGAGTTAGAAACATATAATTTACTATTAGTGTATTAGTTGCTATTACTGACATAACAAATTACCACACAATTAGCTTTTGGAACAATGCCTACAAATTTCAGTATATGTGTGTATGGTGTGGGTACATGAATGTCTGCAAGTTAATTTGTGTAGATGCACATGTGTGTGTGTGTGTGTGTGTGTGGTTGGAAGTCTATGTTGAGTGTCTTCCTATATCTTTCTATGCCTGCCTTTTTGAGACAAAGCCTCTCATTGAATTTTTCGCTAGTTTGATGCATTTTTATCTATATAGACTACCCCTGAATTTTTACCTATTTTCCCATTACAGTAGGTCAATAAAGTGATAATAAGAACCTAAGGGGAAAAAAAGGAGTGAGTAAAATGCTTTAAATTTAGCATCCAACTTGACAGTTTTTCTTTTTCTTATCTAGTACTTTTCTGAAGATTTTCAGCTTGTAAAATTAAAGGCCACCTCTTTAGCAGAAAGCATGTCTAGAGAGAATAAAAAGGTGAGGGAAAATTGCACTGATACTGTTATGGGTTTTGAGAGTGTTAGAGCCTATCTGGACTCTGGATGAGCTAAGCTCAGTGGTTAGAGTGCTGGACAGTTGCCATTGAAACTCTGTAAGTCTTCTTAGTCTATTGTCTTACGATTCTCAAAGAGTAAGTGCAGAAATGACAGGAAGGAAAGTTTACTTGTGTTTTATTTGAATTGTTATATTTATTTATTTAGAAAAGAAAGTAGAATAAAACCAAAAAGCAAATGTTAAGTTCCTAAACTAGAATGGCTCCCAGTTGATACATGGTACTGAGCATATCCATGGTTGATCTGCCCCCTTACTTAATCTCCTTTGAAAATGTGCTTACTAACTTCTATTTGATCTACTCAAGTTGAAAATGAAGATTGTTCATAATACCCACTTGAAGTCTCCTTTAATAGGCAATAAATATCTGTCATTATTTTTTTTCAGAAGTACTTTATAGAACTGCATCTGTTCTGTTCCTATTTCATACAATAACAGAGACTGCCAAACTCCTCTTGGGATGACTAAGATAACAAAGGGAAGAAGTAGAAGGATGCATGGATAAAAAATTTCTTCCTGTATAGAAGACCTAAAATCCAGTTAGAGGGCAGATGGTTCTTGGTTACCTTCGTAACAAGCATGCAACTATTGCATCAGTGGGCACATGTTGCCTAGGTTGCCAGCTTGTAGGATCCACTGCTCATTAAGACCATTAATGACCATTCTCTACCAGAAAGCTGCATAACACTTTCTAGCACTATGACTTCTGGTCAGCAGGAAGGTTTCCAACTCAGTTCTAGCTTGATTTCTCAGTATCCTATAATCAAAGCATGTGGTATCTTAAGCAACAGGGGTTTACTATCTAGTTCAGGCTGTCGACCAAGAGCCTTGGCAATAATCTGTATTGTTTCAGGCATACCAATAGCTGACCAACAATTCACATGGAGGTATTCCCAAACCTGACACTTAAGATTTTCTATAGCATCCTATGGCTTCTGGGCATAGTATTTTTACTCCCATGGTGTACTTCTGCCCAAACGTTCTTAGTCCTCTTCAACCTATCCTGATCCTGATCTTCCTCTCCATTAGATATTCTTTTTTTGTTGTTGTTTTGTTTTTGTTGGAAAGCAGCAGTGAGAACTGTGGACAGCCAAAATCTATCAATAAGACAAGAATAGATAGCTGACTCTTTACAGAAAATGAACCACCCCACACATAGTAGCCAGGGCCCAGGTGAAACTACAGAAGAACCTCTGTTGATCCCAGCTAGACAATTCTATCCCTAGTATTTCATCCCTTCGCTTACTTATCTACTATTCCCTCCCCCTAAGCCCTCCCCTCTCCTACCTTCCTCGTACTCTCTTTCTAGCTTTTTGCTAGTTTTGTAGATTCCTTCATAGATAAAAAAAGAAAAGGAAAGAGAAAATAAGAGAAAGTTGTAACCCAATCACATTGAAAATTAAAAATATACATTTGTGTACAGTATTGTGTCTAAAGATATTTTTATACATTAGCAAAACAAGATAATCTGGATGTGTCTGAGAATGGTTGAATAACTGCTTCCTGTAAACCAGATATTGTACTCGATGAACACATAAACAAAGCTTTTGCTTTCTTTAACAACAGTGTCATTGCTTTGCTTGGGAACCAATCTCTCCACGGAGTCTGCCCCCACGCCATGGCAGGGCCCTCTCTGTAGACAAGAGATTGCTATCTGCTAGATGTTTTTAACAGGGCTAATTAAGTTCATTCACAAATCCCCTTTATTAAAGATTTCACCCAGAAATATTTCTAAACATGCAACAGGACACTATTATTGAAAAGTCTTTGTTTCTAATCACAATACAAGGGTGATAATTAAAGACATTACAAAGTGCCCTCAGGAGGGTAAGGATTAAGAACATCCTTCCTATCTGCTAAAACACAGCAAAGGGACATACATGGGGGACAGTGCTCTATTAACACATAGGACAGAAATGAGTTTTTAAATTAAAGTGTAGATTGGACAAATTTCAGGTACTATATTCTAAAATTTCTAAGTGAATGCCATCATAAATGCAGTCTCTATGGTTAATGATGTGGAGATTACATTCAGAGTACAAATACATACAAGATTGTGATAGAACCCTCTTTTTAACAGTTCTGTTTAGCAACTGCTTTCTTAAAATAAGAATAAACATTTTCTATGTTTCAGCTAATAGTTTTATAGTATTATTTTTTCATAGCACTGTGCATAGGCTATGCTAAAATACTTGTCTTGGGAGAGCAGAGGTTGATATAGTATGTTGGATTACATGACAATATTGCAAGCTGTTTCTCGAAAGATTAAAACAAGAAAATGAAACATATCTTAATTGGAATCTGTTACTATATTTTACATGCCTCTATTGAAATATTATTTTCTTCAGTTTTTAAATAAAGGAGTTTTGTTTTGATACCAAAAAAATTCAGATCAGGCATTTCCTCAGGTACTCTGTGAGGTCAATTTAAAAGTGCATTAGCATTGCCTATGGATTTAGTCAGGGAATCCAGATGTAAAAATTTCAACATATTTCCCTAAATGTAGACTCTTCAAATGATGACTGGGAAACTAATTTATTCCAGGCAAAACACTTCCACATATTGTTAGCAGCACTGTGTGCCTCAACTCATTTAACAGCTTTTTAATTCAGGAGTTATTCAGAATTAATAGAGCCATGTCTTCATCATTTTGCATTGGGTGATAAATGGTGCCAGAATTTATGATAAATTAGACTGCAAAGGACCATGTTAAAGTTATCTTAAGGGTTTCACATAAAAGGAATCAGCACCTATTTTGTTCAGAGCAGTCACCTGCAAGTTCACGTGGTGAGAAAAGCGTCTTACTGGGTATAAACTATGAGATCCATCTGAAAGTTAAGTTTTAATTATACTTTTCTCTCTCCACTTACCATTGGCAGTGGCCATCCAGCTGAGGGACTAGCAACACGGATGCTTTAAACTAAGGATTCTTTCTTGTTTTAATATTGGTTTAACAAGTAGAACATTCAGGTTGATGCTTTGAAGAAAAAATCCTTACATAACAAGGCACTCGATACAGGGGGCAACTTTTAAAAAGTTTGTGGAGAGACAAGGCATCATGGGGTATGGAAGAGATAAATTGGGCAGGGCCAAGTGGTGGGAGAGAGGAGGGTATCGTTGGACAGCCCTGCCAATTACTGATCCTATTATCCTTGCTCCCTCCTCAGTAATGCAGTGGCTTAACAGCTGCTCTAAAGGGATATGAGGGCTGAATTCACAGCTCTCTTCCTTTCTCTCCTTCCCATAGACACTTTTTATAAATGAAAAAATATTCCTTGAATAAAATATCACAAATGGTTTGTAGCCATCACCTATATACCATTTTCCAGACATGTTAACGTGTATAAACTAGCTTAATTGGGTCTTTATTCTTGCTCTTCTCTACTCAAAGGGCAGGCAAGCTGGGCTGGTTAGTAAAACAAGACAAGGTCTATCAGGACAGAGACCACTGCAAAACCATGTAAATGAAAGATGTTGTCCTTAAGGTTAAAAACCTTTAGGTCACTCTTGACAACTAATGAGAAACCAGGGAGAACCTGTTCACAACACAACTATGTTCATCTGTGCTTAAAGATACATTTTGGCTCCAAAGCCTGTCAGAAATAACACACCTGCATCCCTTATACTAGGCAAGACATGTAAAGAGTGGAGCATGCAATAAGCATTTACTTGCTTTAAAAAAAAAAACTCACATTATGATCACTCAAAAGTGAGTTTTCTGAGTAGAAATTTTTCTATTATTTCATGAGTACCTATGTAATATGAATTTGTCCATCCAGTATGAAGCACTTTGTGTTGAGAACCTATTGTGTGAGAGGAAGTAGATATACAAAGATGAGTGACAGTCTCTTCTCCAGAGCAACACCTAATCTGATAGACAATAAACAATTCAGCTCTCATCAACCTGCAGGAGTGAACTGCAAGCTGGGTTAGTGTTTCTAACAAAATAGGGCACTTGCATGATTGCTGAAAAAGTCTGAATACTTTAGAAAGCAGCCAAAACTCATGAACTCTATGCCTCTGCTCTGTCTCTTTTCTTCCTGTCAAAGTTGATGTGCACACTCACCTGTGCTACAGCTACAACTGGAGTTACAGGTCATTTCTGTGCAACACCAAGCACGAGCACTTTACCTGCATCACCATACACCTAATAAAAGAAAAATTATGGACTGGGAATCAACTGGAAATAAAATACTTCAGATTTCTATTTTAATTTTTTTTTTTTATTTGAGAGCGACAGACACAGAGAGAAAGACAGATAGAGGGAGAGAGAGAATGGGCACGCCAGGGCTTCCAGCCTCTGCAAACGAACTCCAGACGCGTGTGCCCCCTTGTGCATCTGGCTAACGTGGGACCTGGGGAACCGAGCCTCGAACTGGGGTCCTTAGGCTTCACAGGCAAGTGCTTAACCGCTAAGCCATCTCTCCAGTCCAGATTTCTATTTTAAAATCTACAAAATGAGGCACTCTTTCTGAGGCCCTTTCTAGCTATAACATAATTCTATAAAGTTGTGGATCTTAGTGCCTTCCTCTGTGTTTCACAAGGACAACGTGATATATTTTATTGCTAAGAAACTTTGCTGTATAAACAGATCCTGTGAGGAGGACAAGAATTGAATAATATTTTATTCAAAATAAAAACAGTATTAGTGCTGGAGAGATGGCTTAGCGGGTAAGGCGCTTGCCTGTGAAGCTTAAGGACTCATGTTCAGCTCTCCAGGTCCCACGTAAACCAGACACACAGTGACATAAGCACATAAAGTCACACATGTGCACAAGGGGGGTGGTGGTGCATGCATCTGGAGTTTGATTGCAGTGGCTGGAGGCCCTAACATGTCAATTCTCTCCCTCCCTCTCTCTGTCTCTCTCTCACATTCACATTAAAAAAAAAAAAGGCAGTCTGTTGTGCTTGCCTCAAAAAATAGTGTTAATAGATAGATTAAATAAGGAGAATAAAAAGTATACATGATTTCTATGTAAATTATAAAAATTATATGTACATTAAAAACATTTTTCAAAATAGACACATATTTCATTTATTGATCATTTCTACAAAATATTTCTTTAACCACAATACATTAAATTTATAAAATATTTGAAAGTACATGAAATATTTTATCAATAATATAGTTAGTTATTCATTTATTTTAGGAGCTGGGTCTAAATTATTTAGTAGCCTAGGCTGGCTTTGAACTTAAGATTCTTCTACCTCTTTTCTGTAGTGCTGGTGTTGTGTTTGCCATTGCAATCACCTCCAATAGTATGATTTAAAATGCTTAAAACTACTCATACAATTTTTTTTTCCATTATGAAAATGACATTTTTTGGAGTTATCAGTGCACATTACCTAACCTGAAAACTGGAATACCAAGGCTTCTCTAGTCATTAAATTGCCTATCACACTGTCCATGGCCACTTGTCCACTTTCTTGCTGCATATGCTGCTTGTTTTTTTTCTGGACTGTTTATTTCGCAAAGGGCAATTGCAAAACAGTTGGAAGCACTTTTTAGTGGCAGGCTATTCTCTAGCTTAAGTTCATGCCCCTTGGTTCTCGTGTTTAACAGAAGCTCGCATAGCCTGCAGCATCTGTCCTTTTGGCTCCCTTCAGGATTGTGTACATTTCTTTGTCATATCGTCATTTCTCAAGCCAGAGTTTCTTTAAATAGCAGCCATGTCCCAGTAGGATTATGGGGAATCAGAATGCTATAATTTGAAGACTATCCTGCTCCAAGTACATTCACCTAATTGATTTGAATATCTGAAGTTTATAATTTATTGTGTTTCAAGGTTAAAGGAAACAGATTATGATCATGCCTTTATATTGTAATAAAAAAAGAAAAATAGTTTTATTCTAGTTTCATTGCTTGGGTGTAATAACTCCCACAACTCCATAATCAAAACACAAAGCAAACGTAGTCATCTTGCAAAAGACATAAAAATATCAAGCTGAAATTTCACGTACTTTTAAATAGAAATGCCTCTATGTGTTTTGCATTTGATTCTACATTTTAATTTATGTAATTCACTGTTTCTATCACTACCATTATTAAGCATACCACATTTTTTTAAATTAAAATGTGTTTTTAATTTAATGTAAACACATATTTAAATAGCATTGTATTTACATATTTCAAGTAGGTAAATATACATACATGCTTCATAAATAAAATAAAATGAAAATAAACCATAATTTATGTCTATCATTTATAGCAAATAGCAGAATTATAGAAAGATAATTTTAGTTCTTCTGTGCCTAGATTTTTGGGAAACTACCTGAAATATTAAAGAAGATACAAATTCAGAAAAGCTTCACGAGTATTATACACTGCATTCCTCACTAAAATACAAATTATATACTAGACACAGATTTTAGGAATAGTTAATTGTTTTACATTTTGAATTATTATACCCGTGCCAAAAAGTATCTACACATGACTAAACATTTCCTTTTTTTTTCTGGAGGGTGTGTTGAAATATAATCAGAACTGAAGCCTTGTACTTTTGATGTAGCCACCCCCACTTTTGTTGTAGGCATATATGTGTAAATGGAGAAATATTTTAAGTCTTCTTGTTCAGTATTTTATTTTATTTATTTATTTATTTATTTATTTTGGATCTTTGTATCACAATGAATCACAAAATGCCATTTAACCTCAAGGTTTCTAATCATGCCTCCACTGCTCCCCACCTTCTATTGACTACCTTTCCTTGGCTTTTTGTTTCACCAGCAAGATTCTCACCTTGCTGCACATTCTTTCAAGTTGGCCATCAATATATAAAGTAGAGAAAGCTTTGTGAGGCCTGCTGCTTACAGCAGCACTCCACTTATCACCTCTTTCCATCCGCCGAGGAAAGCTCTATCTCAGTGTCTGAAGTGGCTGCTGATGGCGTCTTTACTGTGGCTACTGCAATCCTTTACTGAATACTATCATCTAAAGCTTCGTGAAGCTCAGGGAAGTATTGTCAGCACAGGTCAGCAATGTTTATGTTTCCTTGCCTCTGTGTCTGTGTCCCTCCCCACTTCTGTCTTCTACTTTCCTTTCCCTTTTAATTTGTGACAGTGAAGTTGTGGATATTATTTTATAGAATGGACACAAGGACACACTTGAATAGATCTAAATGGGTTTTGGCTTTGGTTCTACATTATAATTTATTTAAATCACTGCTATGTTGATTATATCATCATTCAATACACCATAATTTGTACATCAAAATTTACATTTTAATACATATACACATTTATGTACAAAAGTGAATACAGTATTTATGCTAAAATAAAAGTATATATATATATATATATATGATAAATTATATACATATATTTTGTGTGTATATACAAACATTAATACTTATGTATCATTCCTTGTAGGAAGAATGCAGTTTTTTTCAAAATAGCCATTTATCCCAAATAGCATGATAATTCTTCAGATAAATATATATATATATATCTCCACATAAGTCATACAACATATGCAAAATAACTATTAAATAACCATACAAATTTATTCTCATATATGTTATAGGTCATGATATATATCTTATATCTAGTACTGCATAAAATGTTTGGGAAAAAGACTTTCATGTATTTTCTTTCTTTAGTGTGTATTTTCCTCTTTATTCAATCATGTTTTCCACATATTGGTTGTTAGCCTATTAACTTCTTTTCATAAATCCAAACAAAGCGGGAATTTGGCTTCCAGTAGCATACAGATATAGTATTTCCTCTTTAGGTAAGTTATGGTCATATCATTTGAATAATCATAAAATGAGTGGATCTATTCCTTTACAGCTTTGTCATAAGACTCTTCATAAGGAAAGACCCTCCCCCCAACACACTGAAGCCAGAGAAATAAGCTCTATGTAGAACAAGAAACTCCATTAAGATTTTTTTTTAAATATTTTCACATAAACTAATAATAAAAATATTTTAAATATTTTTTTTAAATATTTTCACATAAACTAAGACAATGGCTTTCAATATTTTTTATTTGCATAACTTTTTTATATATAGTTAAAATTCCTTGTTGGCCAATATACATATATATATATATATATATATATATATATATTAGTAATGGAAATATGTAATTCAAGATAGACACTTACCTAGAAAAGGAGGCCTGGGTGCAGGGTGGAAAACGTTCAAGTAGATCCCACATGATGATAGAATCTAGAACAGAATCACTAAATGTTAGACAGTAATAAATAAGTATAATCAGGATCATATTGCACTGGTTTTCATCTCTGTTTTCCTTGATTTGCGAAGAACATAGACAAAAGTAAAAGAATACAATATGTTAATAAGTAGTGCTAAATAAATTACCTTTAACTCATGAAGATTGAAATCTAAAATATAACTGTAAAATGCATAACAAGTTTTTCCTGTGTTACTGTAAACTAATTAGAGAGAACAAAATTTCATTTAATTAGGGATTCACAATTCATAAGTCTTAATCATGAATCCTAGAAATTTGCTGTAAGAATATGATTTAATCTTTTTAATGATTTATGTACTTAAACGTTCTGAATGCACAAAGACTTATTGAGTTAACCTTCTTTCATCCTGAAGCTTTTAAGAAGAAATAGTACATTCAAGGACAGTGTGTATGCAGCTCAGTTTTCATGGTCCTAACCAAATTTTTAATAACTTAATATCAAAATTGTACCACCTGCGAAGATTTGAGTGCTATGGACAGTTCAACATTGAAAGGATGAATTCTTGAGACCATTTATGTGAGGACGAAAGATGAAAGTTGAGTACTCATGCAGGAAAATCTTTGCATGAGAGAGACAGTGAAGACAGTGGCTCTTTCATGGTGGGCATTAGAAGATCTTTAATTAAGCTCTTTTCCTCTTGAAGATGGGCAAACGCACCACCAGGCAAGGTCCCTGGTTTTCACGAGCAAGTTTAATGATTCTGCTTCCAAGTAGACTTCTGAGGAGAAGTGCTGGAAATTAAAACATGGCTGGTCATATCATAAGGAAGAGTTGCAAACTGTAGCTTAGCATATATTATTTAAAAATAAATGTGTCTGCTTCTATCAAGATCCCTTTTAAATAATGGGACCAATCTGAGTCATGTGTTCTGTCATTGGCAAGTTAAGTTTGGGAAGAGAAAATTATTCATACTAATTAATCAGTTTCATTTAAAGTAAATGTCAGAAAACTTGTTTTCAGTCTATATAGCAAATATCTTCTTTACAGGGGACTACATAATTGCTTATATTATTTATCTGGTTTTGTTTTTTTGTATGGTAACAGGAACACTTAGAATGAAATGTCTTCTTACAATTGTCTGTGCTTAGAGTTGTAACACACATCTGTAACCTCAGCACTGACGGACAGCACTGAGGGATGGAGGCAGGACAACCAGGAGTAGAAGGCTAGCCATATCTTCATAGTAAGCATAATTCCAGCCTCAGCTACTTGAGGACCTATCTCTCATAAGTTAAAAAATAGTACTGGAAGCCCGGTGTGGTGGAGCACACCTTTAGTCCCAGCACTATGGAGGCAGAGGTAGGAGGATTGCTGTGAGTTCAAGGCCCCCCTGAGACTACAGAGTGAATTCCAGTAGTGCACGCCTTTAATCCCAGAACTTGAGAGATAGAGGTAGGAGGATTGCCTTGAGTTTGAGCCCACCCTGAGACACTATAGTGAATTCCAGGTCAGCTTTATCTAGAGTGAGAAACCCCTTCAAATAAATAAATAAATAAATAAATAAATAAATAAATAAATAAATAAATAAATAAATAAATAAAGCTGGAGAGATGGCTCTGTGGTAACAATAAATAAATAAGTAAATAAAATACTTGTTTGCAAAGCCCACTAGTCTGGGTTTGATTTCCTAATACCCACATAAAGCCAAATGCATGAAATGGTGTATGCATTGGTAATTTGTTTGAGTGGCAAGAGACCCTGATGCACCCAGGTGCTCACTCTCCTTGCAAATAAATAGTAAGAATATTTTTAATAGCTAAAAAATAACACAATAAAAAATTTCAATGGTCTATACAGGATTGTGAAATATTTCACAAGCATAAATAATATAGCTCTAGAAGTTGTTGTTCATATACTGAAACCTTAAACCCATTAACACAGCAAATTCCTATTTCTTTATCTTCCACATCCCTGGCAACCAGCTTTAAGCTTCCATAGCTTTTTTAAAAAAAAATTTTGTTTATTTTTATTTGAGAGGGACAGACGGAGAGAGAAAGGCAGAGAGAGAGAGAGAGAGAGAGAGAGAGAGGGAGAGAATGGGCCCACCAGGGCCTCCAGCTACCACAAAGGAACTCCAGATGCGTGCGCCCCCTTGTGTATCTGGCTAACGTGGGTCCTGGGGAATGGAGCCTCGAACCCCGGTGCTTAGGCTTCACAGGCAAGCGCTTAAACGCTAAGCCACCTCTCCAGCCCAAGCTTCCATAACTTTTCACAATTTAGATATTACATAGATGTGGCAGCATCCATTCTTTGTGTTTCTGTGACTGGCTCATTTCACTGACCACAATGTCCATATGGTTTACCCATATTATCATATATTACAGGCCATCCTTCTTTATAAAGGTTGGATATTCCATTATATGCATATGACACATTTTTTGCACTCATTCATTCATTGATGGACATTTCTACTGATTCATTATATTTCCTATTATAACTAAAACTGCAATGAACATAGGAGGATAAATACTCAGCCAATTAAGAATTTTAATTCTTGCCGGACGTGGTGGCGCACACCTATAATCCCAGCACTCAGGAGGCAGAGGTAGGAGGACCACCATGAGTTCAAGGCCACCCTGAGACTCCATAGTGAATTCCAGGTCAGCCTGGGTTAGAGTGAGACCCTACCTGGAAAAACCAAACAAAAAAAAATAAAAAGAATTTTAATTCTTTTAGCTATATTCCAAAAAATAAATTGTTGGATTGTGTGATGGTATCATTTTTATATTTGCGTGCAAGTACTACAATGTTACTATCAGGTCTACATCATTTTATAATTCTACTTGTAAGTAGGAATGTAGGAATCATATAAGGATTCTAATTTCTCCACATTCTTGTCATCTTATCCTTTCTTTATACCTGTACTTTATATGTAGAATGAAGTAACATCTTTTGTGATTTTTATTCACATTTTCTTTAATTGGTACAATTGCATATCTTTCCACATACCTGTTTGTGATTGTATTTCTTCTTTGGATGCATGTATATTTAGTAATTTTGACTATTTTCAAATCAGTTTACTTTATATTGGAGTTGAATGAATTTCTAGTACATTTTGCATAGTAATACCTTATCATTCATATGGTTTGTGAACGTATTCCCCATTCCATAGATTGCCTTTCCTTATATTTTCTGACTAGAAGCTCTGTAACTAAATGTACTTTTATTTACCTACTGGGTTCTTAGGATTATATCTAAAAAGTCATTGGGAAGAGCAATGTCAAAAAGATTCCTCCCTGCGTTTTCTTCTAAGATTTTTATAGCTTCAGATCACTCAGGTCTTTTATATATTTTTAGATGATCTTTATATGTGGGGAAAAAATATAATTTCACTTTTTCTTTAACCTATATATATCCATTTCTCCTAAGGCCATATTTTGAAGACACTGCCTCTATTGTATACTGTTGACACCACTATTGAAGAGCCAATTATATATGTGTAGGTTTATTTCTGGCGTCTGTATTACATTCTGTTGATCTGTATGACTGTGATTACATGAGTAGCATTATGTTTTACTCATTGTGCCTTTGTAGTGTATTTATAGTCATGAAGTTTGGTACCCCTACCCTTTTGCAGAATAACTTTGGTCCTTTGTAGTTCCATCTGAATATTATAATTAGTTTTTTTATTTGTGTGAAAAATACTAACCTAAATTTTGACCAAGATTGCATTGTATCTATAGATTCCTTTGCATAGTATTGAGTTTTAACCATGTTAAACTTTCAAACTATAAATGACATTTACAATTATTTGTGTCCTCAAGTTTCTTTCATCATTGCTTCCTTGTTTTTAGTGTTCATGCCTGTCTCCTCCTTGGATAAGTTACTCAGTAACTTATTTTTTGATGCCATTTGAAAAATGGGTATATTTCATAATTTCAGATAGTTACTTTTTATGTATAGAAATACAATTGACTTTTACATATTGACATCATACCTAAAAAATTTATTGGCTGTTTAGTTTTTGTGTCCTTTGTGAGCAGACTCTTCAGGCATGTCTACACACAAACATCATCTGACCTGATAGCCGATACAATTATATTATGCAATTGTTTGAATTCCATCTACCAAGCTGTTTGCCTTAATATTTTTCATAGTAGAACTTGAATGATGTAGATAAATAAGTATATATGCTTGTTATTTTGATTAGGTTACTTGTATCTTGTATTTAAGTAAAGGTTTTCACAAGATACTTTTGAAAATAGGTAGAATGATACCATTATCTATTTTATTAAGCCCCTGTTAAGTTTTCTTCAAATACTACATTACAGTGTCAATGATTTACTTACATGGATAGTGATTCTGTTTTTCTCCTAACTATATTAAATTTTAATGACACCAATTGGCATATCTAACTGGTATCTGGAAGCTTGTGGAGAGCCCAAAGGTTTTATACAAATTTATATGTATAAAGCTCTCACTGATATACTTTGCCAGTAGATATTTTACCTTGAGTAGTCTGCTCTGCAAATCCCTTCCCACAAAAGATTAAAAACATCCTCCTATTACATCTAGAGATTTCTTTTTGTTATTCAAAGCAATGAATAAATTTAAGGAAAAATGTATATGATTTTAATGCCTTAAACCAGAAAGCATCCTTGATTCCTATTAAAAATGGAATATTTAATGTTTTTCTTCTTCTGTGGTACTTTTTTGATATTGTAGCAAAGAACAAAAAAGAATTCTGAGAACATATAAAACAAAAAACTGTGTTTGAAGTGTTATAATAAAACAACCTTCTTCCTTTAATGCTAAGTCCCTTTTTAATGAAGATCCTCTGGCAGCTCTTGAATGTATAACTAGTTTATATCATGGGATGAAGCTGTCTGTTCTGATGATTGACATGAGCCCACATTACAATGTGATTCTGAAAATGAGTCCATAGAGGTCCTTTTCAGGTACTCCTCAGACTGAGAGCTGCCCTCCAACTACAGTAGAGCCTTTTTAACCCCACTCATTGGTATTCTAATCTGGAAGTGCTGTCCTGCCTTTTAAATAACTCAGGCGTTCAGGCTGGTACCCCCCTTGACACATTACTTAGCCAAAGGATTCAAATGAGATTCAAGAAACATGCAGAACAGCACAAAGGGATTGGAATATGCACAATTAATAATCACACAGTTAATTCATTTTTAATGCAAGGAGGATTTCTGAAATTTAACATTCAGATTTGTAACAAAGTCGTTAACTGTCTACCATGATTAGATTTTCAAAATTTCAAATATAAGCCATATTCTTAAATAATTATTTTTATTTTGAATAGATTTTCCTAAAGGGATAGCTTTAAGTAACACTGAGTTTGTGACCCTAACAGATAAAATTTGAAGATAACTCTTTTTAATCCAGATATTGTCTAAATAAATGAATACATTAAAGATTTTTTCACATGAATTGTAAGAAGGTACATCTCTGACTAGAAAGGACTTTAGTGTGGTTTTTATTATTTTGGGTCAAAACTAGCTAGTGCATTACACAGTGCAATGATCTGTATCTCACAATGTTCTGTTAGATAAGTATTGCTGTCCAACGTTCAAGGTCACAATGCCCCCATCCAAGAAGTATGATTGTGTTTGACTGCAATAAAAATGTTAGTAGGACTATATCTATCCTAAGATTTTAGAACTATACTCAGGATTACAACTAGTCATTGAACCAAGAGTTAGTGGCTAAATTCTTTCTTTGCACATGACCATTCATTCATTTATTCATTCACCAATTATGAATTGACTGTTTTTTGATGTGCCAGACCTCAGGAATGAAGGTAATGAGTACAGAAGACAAAGAGGTAGCTGAGGTAACAGATTTGTGAAGTACAGAAATAAATGAATAATAGAAATTCAAAAAACTTGTAGGTTGTGTTCAGAAAAAAAAAGCAGCAATAGAGGATGGAGTGTTGGCGAGTAGGGGAAGTAAGATGAGTGAAAGAGATAAATGAAACAGAGGCTGGCGCAAGAGCAAAAGTGCTAAAGATAGTGTGACATTCTCAGCTATGAAGAAGCTGATGTATCTGGAATAAGGGGAGGGTGAACTTCCTCAAATAGTAAGACTATTTTGTGTTTATTTGTTTTTTTTTAACCTTCACAGTTAGTTTAATGGGATTTGTCTTTTTTAATGCATGATGAATGAGACATTATAAAGGAATGTAAGAATAGCATTAAATGTGTCTCCAAAAAAAAAGAAAAAAAAGAATGTTTCACATTCAAATAGTTGATCCTTTTGGAACTTTAAATGAGTTGTAAAGTATTCTATCTCATTGTGTAATGTTTTATAGTGTACCATTTTTTTCTTACAGAAATAGTTTAGGATGGAGCAGGAAGATAGCATGGAGAAAGAAGAACAAAGGTATGTCCTTATAGGGAAACAAAATAAAATTTGTGATCCCTCTTTCAAAGCACTTATGACCATTAAGCTAGGCCCATTGCTAGAGATAATTATTATGCTGATTGCAGATTCAGGATTATCTTGTATTTTTAAATTATTTATATCTTATTATCATTATTAGCCATAAGACCATCAGATGCCTCACAAAGAGAATCTGAATTACATAATTGCACAAGCTATCATAGAATGTTTATGCCAGTGGTTTTCTAAGTGATTATCTTAACTTTCCTTTTCACTCTCAAATCATCTATCCTCTGAACAAAGTAAAATAAGAAACATCTATACAATTCACTTTATATTATCAAGGCTGTGTATGAAAAGAGGTGGGCATACACTTGGCATGTGGAAGGGTGGAAGGCAGTTTGGAGGCAGATGGTGCTATTAAGAATTCTGGTTGTCAGGTAGCTCCAATCAAGGAAGTGATTTTTTTTTTAATTTTTATTTATTTATTTGAGAGCGACAGACACACAGAGAAAGACAGATAGAGGGAGAGAGAGAGAGAATGGGCGCGCCAGGGCTTCCAGCCTCTGCAAACGAACTCCAGATGCGTGTGCCCCCTTGTGCATCTGGCTAACGTGGGACCTGGGGAACCGAGCCTCAAACTGGGGTCCTTAGGCTTCACAGGCAAGCGCTTAACCGCTACGCCATCTCTCCAGCCCAAGGAAGTGATTTTTTGTCATCTACTTCAAAACAGTTCAGGCACTGTTTTAGGGACTTAGTTTCCTAAGAATCTCCTGGACCAATTTGCTCATAGCTATCATCAAATTTCTTCTATAATTTCCCTTTTATTCATTTTTCTTTACTTCATTAGAAATTGCTGTGACTGGCACACAATCTTTGGAGACTACTGATTCCCATTTTTTTCAAAGCATAATTAGCACTCACTCTCCACACCACAGTGAAAGGCAAACTAGTTTCATCTGATCTCTTAGTTTCACTAATGTCCTGAAAGGTGAAATCACTCATGCATAGGTAATTGCCCTAGTGAGTTCCCTCTGTGTGTGTGTGTGTGTGTGTATGTGTATGACTATAATTTATAAATACTAGTTGAGTAATTGCTAAGAGAGATTTAAAAAGTAAAAGTTTGTAATGCATCATTGACACATTAGGTTCCCAGTTGATCATATTATTTACAATATTAATGAGCTTGGTATCCTTTCTCCCATCAAGAGCAATATTAGTTTTTCCTAATGCTCGAAAGTGTGACAATGTAAATTTTGTGTGGAGAAGGTGGGGAAGGAAGGTTAGTTCACTCTCTAATATGTTACCTTCTATAGTTTTAGGCACAGCCCATATGCTGGCCTGGTGCACAGAGCTCAAATTAGGTCATGAATACCTGAAGTATGAAGTTGAGAGACTTTTAGATATTAATCTCTCAATATTATTGCCTTTCCTAAATGTAATCTTAGAAGCAAAATAATGATCAAATTTGTAATAAGAAATATAAAAACCCTCCTACATTAGTTATATCTTTTAGAAGATCAGCCCATTAAAAATTGTTGCCATTAGTGAGTTATTAAGGGATAAAATAAATTAAAATCCTTTAGCAGAAGCTTTCCCCTTGCAGGCTATGTCAGGCCTAATGTCAAAAGATCCAATTTTATATTCATTAATTTGTGTCCATTGGCATTTCCATTGTTAAATATTCACAACTAGATTTTTAAGTCTTCCCTAATAACCTAGGTAGTCTTTTGGAGACAAGATGAGCATTATTACTTCAGTTTCTTGAAGCAGAATTGAACAATGTCTTATTTACTTTAGTGTTGCCTTTTGGAAGATGCTAGCCTCAGGCATTCAAGGTAAGGGAGAGAGGTTTGTGATGCTTCTCTGTGGAAGTAAAATGTACCTCCTGAAATCTGTATAGTCAGAACCCTATAATCAGAGGAGACTACAGTGTATTTTTGTCTAGTGGCTCTGCCCATCCATACCTCAAGAGTGTGTCCTAAAAGCAGCTCAGCTATGCCCAGGAGATTATACACACCCAGATGGTGTGTTTGAGAGCATTTTACCATGAGCTGTCTGTCATAAGAGCTGTCAGCTTCAAATGATGACAAAGAGGCAGCTGGAAGTTTTAGAAGTCTGAAACAGGAAATTCAACCCCATTTCTTCTAGGTATTTTTTATAACAAAACTGAGTTGATTAAAAGTGGGCACAGACAAGAAAAGTTAGTTTGAATTTTGCTAGTTTTTAGTCTCTGTCATTGGAGGGAAATCTCTCTAGAGACTGTGCTGGTTGTTTGTATTTGCGTTAGTTAAGTAGCACTTTAAAAGTGTGGTCTTTCTAATTATCACAACACATTTAATAATGCATAGGCTCCCAAATGAGCTGGCATAGCATACAGATTAGAAGGGATCTATATTGTAATTAAATCCATTTACAGATCTTTATGTGCAGGAGAATGGCAGCACTGAGGAATGGTCCATGCCTCCACCAGAGTGCTGATAAGAATTCAGCTTGGTGCTACAGTAATGAATACATTTCAGCAGGAACACAGATTTGTCAGCTAGAGGACCTTTTTCTTGTCTTGCACATTCTTTTAGCTACTTCTTCTTTTTTTTTTAAGGAGAAAAGGGTTTTGTGAGAGTTACATGCTTGTTTTCTCCTCTTTTTCAGCTTTATATTACCCTTTTCTTCAAAGACCTCAATATACTTTCCAAAAACAAAAACAAAACAAAACAAAAAAGACTTGCTGGGAAATAGCAAACATCATTAACATAAATTCTATGGAAAGAACAGTGTAGAGAAAATACCAGAAACAAATTCAACAGATGCCTTAACTAGAAATCAAGTAAACTTTTCTCTATATTGACTTGCCCATTCTTTTCTCAAAAAGTTAAAAATTGATGAATTTAGCATACTTATTTCAAATTGTAAATATTATGAACCATCAGTAATTGACACCAATGAGTAGATGCTTTATTTGATCCTGTTCTAAATACATGGGGTGAACAGGCAAGTTTTTACCACTATGTGGAATGAGCAACACCTTCAGTACCAAATGTTCCTTCCCAGCAACTTATAATCACAGTCGGTTTTGAATTTGAAACCACTATAACCAGAAGACTTCTATGATCTCAGAATGATATAATCTTAGTCATTTACACCTCATTGATACCTTAATTAAAATACATTAAACACCATGTGTACAACAAAGTAATAGAAATGAGTATTTGTGAGTATTGCACTTATTTTAAATAGTAATCTAATTCTTCTCATGCATTATTTTCTTTTTATATATCATTTTGTATACAGTCAAAAAGGAAGCATTTGGAAGTGTTTTTCTATGTATTTGGTATTATTTGTCTTTATTGTGTTTCTTGGTGCCTTCCTAGGTATTGAAAACTGTTGCTTCATGGTATGACTACTTTGGTCATTTTCAATTGTTTGATATGTTTTTAGATGATTGTGAATGGAAGTGGTACTAAAGGGAAAATATCTCTAGATTATCAAGATCTCTGTCTTTGGCAAAACTTACAAATAATACCTGTTGCTCACATTGAAAAACCACCTTGATTTGATGGTGCTCCTGGGCCTAATTTCTTTTCTCCCATTTTGGATAGCTTTTTTTTTTTTTTTTTTTTTTTAGTATAAATACATTTTAAAACACAAAATGAGGTGATTTGGCCCATTTTGCCTAGTACATAATTTAACCTTCAAAGGATTATGGTCTATGGAGCAAACAGGTTAATAGAAAGATTTTAAAAAGACCCTTTTTTTTTTTTTTTTTTTTTTTTTTTTTTTTGTCTGATGGGATATAATCGTTCCTAAGGAGCCGTTATGGTCCATTGTATAAATCCCTCAAATTCATGGACTATTGGCCCAAAACACAGTAATGGATCCTGTAAAGCATTGAAAATCTATCATGTTAATATAACTGCTGCATATGCAGAGTGTGAGGGTTATTCTCCCATGCACGCCATGGGGGATTTGCATGTAATTCTCGTACTAATAGATCTGAGTCCAGGAAGCTAGCTGGGATGTATTGCCAAGCCTTTTACATGCTAAGTTTTTTTTTTTTTTTTTTTTTAAGACTCAGTATTTTCACAGAAACCAATGATAATAACATATGCCCAGAAAATGCTGCCATGTCTAACAAAAATATTTGCTTGTTCAGCATTCCCAAAGGAATCACAACAGTTCACATTTGTAAAGCAACAAAGCAACAAAAAGCTTTTTTATTAACTTGTTAGTTTACAAATCAGCACCTGAAATCCTTCAACTGTGTTCAGTTAAATGACAAGGTACAGTCCCTTCAAAACATATCTCATTGATGTTGCCAATGATGATTTTGTTCTGAGCATATATGTATATCATATCTTTCTAGGCATATGGGCCTTTTTGAAAGCATAAGCTGTGTGTCACACTGTCCAATTCTTTCCCCCACATATCTATTAGAAGAAAGGCTATCATATATAATACCAGTGTATGCAGTTAGCTGCAAAGTCAGAGAAATCTTGATCCTAACCTCTGAGTCTGTCTTTAGCTGCACAAATGTGACAGGGATTTATAGGCTGGTTCCAAAGTAGGGTGGAATCAAGTCTACAGGTCTCCCTTCATTCCATTTTTAAATGATGAGGCTGTAAGAAGTATTTCTAGACAATTTTAATCTAACTAGAAAGATACAAAGGGAGAGTAAAGTCAGCAGAGGTTCACTCTCCATTGGAGAATCTGCTTTTCTTTTTCAGACGGCTCAAGACCAGAGCACAAAAACTACCCCTAGCACTTCAGCCAAGCCCCAGCTGAAACAACAGAGGAATTGGCAAGATGAACAAGAATACAGTTCCCATGCTGAGCCTGACAATCAGTACCAGGGTGAAGGAGGCAGATAGTGAGGACATGCAACACTTACCAAAGCAGAGATCCAAAGACTCCTAAAGCCAGTCACTGAAGTAGACTTATAACACAACCAATATGGCTCAGGGAATTTTGTGGAAGAGGGGGCAGAAAGATTGTTAGAGCCACAAGTTTGCACATCATACCCAGAGGCACTGCCTCTCTCCAATAACTGACTGCTGCTCCCACAAGGCATAGCTCATAACCCCACCGGGAAAATGAGGAGGGGCCCCAGCCTAATGGGGGCAGGGAGGAGGGCAAGGATGGTACTAAGACAGAATGTATCCATACTAAGTATGTCAATAATTAGAAAGAAAGAAACAAGGAAAGAAAGGCACAAAGGGGGCTGGAGAGATTGTTCAGCGATTTTGATGCTTTCCTAAAAAGCCCAGTGACTTGAATTTGATTCCCTAGTACCCACATAAAGCAGATGCACAAGGTGGCACAAACATCTGGAGTTCCTGTGCAATGCCTAGAGGTTCTGGCACTCCCATTTCTCTCCCTTTCTTTCTCTTTCTCTCCCTACCCAGCATGGTGGCACACTTTATTCCTAGCACTAGGGAGGATTTCTGTGAGTTTGAGGCCAGCCTGAGACTACATAGTGAATTTCAGGTCAGCCTGTGCTTGAGTGAGATCCTACATTGAGAAAACAACAACAAAAAGATACAAAGGAGAAGAAATCGTTTTCATTGAGCATGAACAATTTTATCCCATTTACAATTTTGTAGACACAAATATTAGATTTTTGTGAGGTCTAATAAGTCTGTTGTTTTTATCTTTACCATATCAAGGGCTTGGAAGGTACTAGTATCTTCATTATTCTCACTGCCTTCTATAGACTGAGTTGCTACCATAGGAGGCACTCCAAAGATTTAGACAAGAGCCCAAAAGAGTAACCATCTCTGGAGCATTCAGAATATTTTTTATTACATTATTACATTCCAGTATACAAGGACTGGTGAAGCGAAACCAAAGGCATGCCAAAGCGTGCTATGAGGATGCTGCAAAATGCACCTATGTTTAGAATTGAACATGCATGAATATGGAGTGTGATGAATTTCTCAAGATATTTTTCAAAGCAGGAGAAAGATTCAGCAGGAAGTTACAGTGTGCATTTTCATCCTGGTACATACATTATATTTCTTTCATTATAGCTTTTCTTTATTGAATTTTATTACTGAACATTGACTGCCCAGCCCAGCATGAGAAACTCATAATCAAATATGGTCTTCAAGTCACCATATATCTCCATTGAATCTGATCCTTGCTCTCAATGTCTGTTCAAAAGCTGAAATAAGGTTATACACATTCCAAGTGCTGGCTTTAGGTATGTTTAAACTAGATGGTCTCACCTTCTTTTTAAAAAAATTTTATTTTTATTTATTTATCTGAGAGAAGGAAAGAGGGAAAAAGAGAAAGAGAAGGAGAATGGGTATGCTGGGGCTTCCAGCCACTGCAAATGAACTCCAGATGATATGTCCCCTTGTGCATCTGGCTTATGTGGGTACTGGGGCATCAAACTAAGGTCATTTGACTTTGCAGGCAAGCACCTTCACCTCTAAACCATCACTCCAGCCCATTGTCTCACCTTTCTAACCAAACAGACCTAACAAACTTATCAAATTATTTTGGCAGTTATATCAGTTTCCTTCTTGAAGAGATGAACATTGTATCTACAGTTTAGAAATATGACCATTGTTCAATTTAAAGCCATTATTTGTTAGGAGGAGCCAGTAAACTTCTTATGAGTTAAAGGTTATAATGAACTTGTGACTTTTTCAAGAAATTTTGGCATGCATCAAGCTTGCATTTCTTTACTATTTATATTGGTATATTATTATTATTATTTGTGTGCAGGGATATTCCTCAATTGTTTTTATTGATCCAGCATAGCCAATAAGGTATTTTTTTTTGTTTTCACAATTTTTATTAACATTTTCCATAATTATAAAAATATCCCATGGTAATACCTCCCCCCCCACTTTTCCCTTTGAAATTCCATTCTTCATCATATTACCTCCCCATCTCAATCATTGTACTTACATATATACAATTCCAACCTATTAAGTACCCTCCTCCCTTCCTTTCTCTTCCCTTTATATCTCCTTTTTAACTTACTGGTCTCTGCTACTAAGTATTTTCCTTCTCACACAGAAGCCCAATCATCTGTAGCTAGGATCCACATATGAGGGAGAACATGTGGCGCTTGGCTTTTTGGGCCTGGGTTACCTCACTTAGTATAATCCTTTCCAGATCCATCCATTTTTTTGCAAATTTCAGAACCTCATTTTTCTTTACTGCTGAGTAGAACTCCATTGTATAAATGTACCATGTCTTTATTATCCACACATCAGTTGAGGGACATCTAGGCTGGTGCCATTTCCCAGCTATTATAAATTGAGCCACAATAAACATGGTTGAGGATGTACTTCTAAGGAAATGAGATGAGTCCTTAGGATATATGCCTAGGAGTGCTACAGCTGGGTCATATGGAAGATCAATCTTTAGCTGTTTTAGGAACCTCCCCAATGATTTTAAGATATTTTTTTAAAGGAAATGTCTCCCTTGCTTTGAGTTCCTGCCCCATCCTCTCCTTGATGTGATCTGGATACAATGGAAACTGTCATGTTGGATCATACCAGAACATTCGGCTCAGTATGCAGTATAATGGCACCTAATTCCTGACTGAAGTTGAGAAATTCATCGTAGGTCTCCTAAGACAAGTAAGACATATCCCATTCCATTCTCCAGTCACTAGTGCTGCTGACAGCAAATGCTTCACCCAAGTTGAGTCCATCAGACACTGCTAGCATTGTAGAAAAAGAAATGTCTCTTTGAGCATTGGATGCTAAAGTGTATATAACCCATAAGATGTCCACAGTTTGTTCCCTGTTCAGAAGACTAGAAAACAGTGATGACCTGGCAATAGAGACAAATAAGTCAGCTGTTCAATGAATGAAAGCCATCTAGGGAGGAGAGTTCAGATGCTTTACTTTTTTCCCATTTTGTTAATATCATGGTATCCACAAAATGAAACATCCTGCTATCTTAAAAGTATTTTATGTACTTATTCATGAGAGAGAGAGAGAAAGAGAGAGAAACAGAGAGAGTGAGAGAGAGAGAGAGAATGGATGGGTATGGTTGGATGTGCCTACTCTTGCTATTGCAAACAAACTCTAGTTACATATACCACTTTGTGCATCTGGTTTTACTTCATACTGGGGATCAAATCTGGCTGGCTTCACAGCAAGCACATTTTTGTTTGTTTGGTTGTTTTTTTGTTTTTGAGGTAGGGTCTCACTCTATCTCAGCCTGACCTGGAATTCACTCTGTAGTCTCAGGGTGTCCTCAAACTCACGATGATTCTCCTACTTCTGCCCCCCAAGTACAAGGATTAAAGTTGTGCGCCACCACGCCTGGCTTCACAGTAAGCACCTTTAAGTACTGATCCATCTCCCCAGCCTATTACCTGCTTTTGACATCATGATATAGATTGGATTTTTAATTACATGAAACCTAAAGTTTTAGTTCATGCATAAGCTTATTTACTAATTATAAAACATTTTAAATCTGAGGAAAATTTGTTGCCTCATGACTTTAAATCTGTTATAGTTGGACTAAACTAATATGAAATTGATTATAAGTATAATTCTGGAAATTTTTCTTTCTCAAAAACTTTCAAATATTTTTGTATGTCACATTATTTTCAAGTACAATTCTATAGAAATCCTAAAAACAGGCTAAATTGACAATGGTAGTCTCAGTTTGGGTTAAGAAGGGTCTGAAAGGATGAGACATCCAGGGTTCAATTCCAAGGCACCCACATCACATAAATTGCTGGCCATGACCACACATGCCTATAAAAAAATATCTTGTGGGGAGTGGATCCAGAGAATTGGAGGGAGGTTCATAAAAACAGCAGCTCTGAGTTCAGAGAAGAGACACCCTTTTGAGGAATGAGTAATGGAGAAAGACATTTTAAATTCCTTTCTGGACTCTGAACCCTGTTGATTATGGGACATGATACATACTTGTACCTAAAATGAACATAGACATCATATACTTTACATAAATATAAGAAAAAAGAAAACGTCATAAGCTACCAAAAGACTGTGTCTGAAAATTAAGAATGGGTCTAGCATATTTTAGAGCCAAAAGTGAACTGAGCAGTTCCAGGTCTTTCAAGTTTTGAAATAAGATGAAGTTAGATGAATAAGGAGATGATTTAGGAATATAATGAGTTGGTCATAAACTACACTGGTGAGAGTAAGAGTTTCTATCAAAGAGAACAAAGTTTTGCATGATGGTTTGGTTGTGAAAGCAACCTTCAACAACTGCTTCAAACAGCATCTTTCCTAATCTCATAATAAGCAAGATATTAATGCCTTTAATAAAAGGGAAAATATGAAAATTACCATGAATCCTTTAATCACAAAACAAAAGAACTAATTTTATTTCTTAGTCTTAATAACATGTATTGGAAAAACAAAATAAATTAATTGTGGTCAATAATATTGAAGACTAACTCTGAGATTTTCTTTTAGATCACACACTGAAATCACACAGGCTACTTGGAGTCATGAAACTTATCCCATGTATGACTCACTGATTTAGTGAGGATATTTATTTATTGCATTGATTTAATAGAAGTGGGATATTTTGCACAAAACTTTTTTTCTGAGGTAGGGTCTTACTCTAGCTCAGGCTGACCTGGAATTCCCTCTGTAGTCTCAGGGTGGCCTCGAGCTCATGGCAATCCTCCTACCTTTGCCTCCCAAGTGCTGGGATTAAAGGCATGCACCACCATGCCTGGCTCAATTTGTTTTTTAATGGAGAGAATTCAAAGAAATTATTCAGGGTGGAGAGATTGCCCAGTGGTTAAGGTGCTTGCCTATAAAGCCTAATGACTAGGTTTCAGTTCCCCAGTACTCATGTAAAGCCAGATACATGGCTTGTGCATGTGTCTCAAGTTTGTTTTCTGTGACTAGAGGTCCTGACACACCCATTCTCCATATGTAACTCTTCTCCTCCCTCTCTCTCCCTTTCCCTGTCTCTGGTTGCAGATAAATAAATATTTAAAAAATCATAGGGCTGGTGAAATGGTTTAATGGTTAAGGCATTTGCCTACTAAGCCTAAGGAACCCAGTCCAATTCTCCAGGACCCATGTAAGCCAGATGCACAAGGGGGCGCATTAGAGTTCTTTTGCAGTGACTAAGGCCCTGGTACACCCATTCTCTCTCTCTCTCTCTCTGCTTGCCTCTCTCTAATAAATAAAATGTTTTTTTTTTTAATCATTCACAAATAATGTGATCTCCCACTATGATTAAAAAATACCTTTTCTTTATAGGTGTTAAAGATATAAGTAACAGCTAAAATAATATAAATGAACTTGAAACCTTTATAGGAGTAGAGAGAACAAAAAATAAAACAAGAATTGTATTCAGCAAATGCAACTAAGCAAAAAACTATAAAATACAAGACTGCATGAAAAATTCAAAATATAAAATAAGAACATGAAGTTAGTCCTAATTCTAAAGTCACAATAAATATAAATGAATCAAGCTTACTAGTTTAAAGTTTGAAGTTCTCAGATTTTATTTTAAAAATTCAACTTCATAGTATACTTGCAAGAAAAATGCATGATAGAGCAGCAATATAACAACGAGAGCAAGGTGTTATGGCAATATTAGCCAGAGTAAATTAATATATTAATCATGTTAAAGTATAAGAAAAGTAAATGATCATACCTAGCAAGAAGAATAAAAATGAATGTCCGTGTAACTCTTTCTATGCCCTAATAATAAGTAAAGAAATGGACAAAATTACAGAGAGAAATTTGGCAAATTCAAGTGAAAACTTGAGATATTAAATACATCATCATGAAAACTATGACTGGTTTATAAATATAAACTAGAAATCCTGGTCGTATATATAACTTATGCCCACATGTATTTCATATATATAATTTGCAAGGAGAGAGAGAGACTGAAATAGAGAATGAGAGAGAAAGAGATGGAATTTGCATGCCAGGGCCTCTTGGCACTGCAAATGAATTCCAAATGCATGTGCCACTTTGTGCATCTGGCTTTATGTGGATACTAGCTGTGGTGGTTTGATTCAGGTGTCCCCCATAAACTTAGGTGTTGTGAATGCTAGCTCCCCAGCTGATGGATATTTGGGAATTAATGCCTCCTGGAGGGAGTGTATTGTTGGGGGCGGGCTAATGGGCTTTATAGCCAGTTTCCCCGTGCCAGTGTTTGGCACACCCTCCTGTTGCTGTGGTCCACCTTATGTTGGCCAGGGGGTGATGTCCACCCTCTGCTCATGCCATTATTTTCTCCTGCCATCGTGGAGCTTCCCCTTGAGCCTGTAAGCCAAAAATAAATCACTTTTTCCAAGAAGCTGCTCTTGGTTGGGTGATTTCTACCAGCAATGTGAACCAGACTGCAACAGTAAAGTGGTTCCGAGGAGTGGGGTTGCTGCTAGACACCTGACTATATGGCTTCAGCCTTTTGTAGCTGATTTTCAAGAGGAATGTGGAAGGAGTTGAAACCTTGGCCTAAGAGACGCCTTGCAGTGCTGTAAGTATAGCTTGATGGTCTATCCTGGTCAGAGCTGAAAGACCTGAAGGCAGTAAGAAATATGGACTGTGAGGTTTGGTTTATCAGGGTGAGAAAAAGCTTTGCCTGGACTGGGCTAGCAGTTTGTGTGAGAAGCTTGCTCTTATGCCCGTGTCCTGAGAAGTTGTGCAGGGTTGCTTTGCGTAGAAATGAACTGGTGTGTGCAGAGGGATATGGCACAGAAAGAAAAATCTTTGGGCGAACTGTTGCCCATTCAGCTGCAACTGAGAGATTACAACCTTTGAGACTGGGCTAGCTGACCTGCACTGGGGCAATAAGAAGAATGTAGACTCTTTTGAAGGGGCCTGAGTGCTCAAGGAGTGTCCTGTTCTTCAAAGTCTGCTTTATTTCCCCCTGGATTAACAAATTGGCACCCTACCTGGTATCCTGGAGTATAAGAAATGCTGGAAAGAGGGTCATTGAGTTTGCAACATGGTCTTGTGTTTTGGAAATGGCCATGGGCAGTGTGAAGCAGGCTTGCTGGTTGCCTGCATAGAGACCCCATGGGGCCATGAGGATGAACTGTGGCTTGCAGTGGAGACCCAGTGGAGATGCCGGGACCATGAGATGGCTGCCGAGGAGCTGCCGGCCTGATGAAGTTTTCCAGGAGTGTGAGAAGCCTAGCTGGAGGGGCAGAATTGGAATGCCAGAGACTTGTTGCTGGTTAGAATTATCAGACTTGAAGATTTGTCACTGGCTAGAGTTGCTGGACTTGAAGCTACAGAGTTTGATATTTTCCCTGGTTGTTTTCAATCTTGAATTGGTTGAATGTTTCTTTGCTTTGCCCAATGCTATCTTTTGCAGTGTGAATATTTATTCTGTGCCATTATGGGTTTTTTGAGGTTATTTTTTGGTATTATGGCTCAGTTAAAAGATCTTGGATTATGGGGATGTATGAACATCATTGGGATTGATAAAAACTATGGGGACTTTTTAAGTCAGACTGAATGCATCATGTATGGATATCAGTTTATGGAGGCCAGGGGTGGAATGTGGTGGTTTGATTCAGGTGTCCCCCCATAAACTTAGGTGTTGTGAATGCTAGCTCCCCAGCTGATGGATATTTGGGAACTAATGCCTCCTGGAGGGAGTGTATTGTTGGGGGTAGTCTAATGGGCTTTATAGCCAGTTTCCCCATGCCAGTGTTTGGCACACCCTCCTGTTGCTGTGGTCCACCTTACGTTGGCCAGGGGGTGATGTCCACCCTCTGCTCATGCCATCAGTTTCCCCTGCCATCATGGAGCTTCCCCTTGAGCCTGTAAGCCAAAATAAATCTTTTTCCCAGAAGCTGCTCTTGGTTGGGTGATTTCTACCAGCAATGCGAACCCGCCTGCAACACTAGCAAATTGAACCCAGGCTAGCAGGCTTTGCAAGCAAGTGGCTTTAACTGCTGGTGCCCTCAGTAGAGCTCTTTTTACCAGACAGTTCCTCCATGCCCCTTGTTGAGAGTTATATCTTGTAGTTTGCTGTGAAGGAGGAATATTTCTATGGTACCAATTCATTTTGGATATGGTTTTGTGTATATCTCCTCCCCACCCTCTGATTCCCTCCCCACAAACCCTTCCATTTCTCTTATCTATCTCTTTAGTTATTTGTCAGGTATGCTGCATCCCAAGCTGTTTCATTTTAAGAACCACAGATGAAGGAGAACATGTAGTGTGCGTTTTTCTGTGTTTGTGTGAGTTTGCTTAGTATGATCTGTTCCAAGTCCTTCCATTTTCCTACAAATTGGGGCTGATTCCACTTCTTAACTATTATGAATTAAGCAGCTATACTAAGCATTGTTGATCAATATTTCTTCAGTGAAGAGTGGAGCCTTTACTTGGGACATGCCCAGTAGAGGAACTGCTAGGTCATTTGGTAGCTCAATTTTCATTTTTTTCAGTAGTCTCCATATTGATTTCCATTGGGCTTGTCCAAGTTTCCACTCCCACCAGCAGGACAAGTGTTCCTCTTTCCCTGCATCCTCACCAATATTGGGCTTTATGACTATGACATATTGTTGCAGTCAAGTTTGTATTGCTGTCAGAAAACACTCCACCAAGATCAGCTGTGGAGGAAAAGGTTATTTGGATTACAGACATGAGGAGAAGCTCCATAATGGCAGGGGAAATCATGGTATGAGCAGAGTGGATATCAACCCCTAAGCAACCTCAGGTGGACAACAGCAACAGGAAAGTGTCAAACACTGGCAAGGGAAAGATGCCTACACCACCCATAAGCCTACCTCCAACAGAACACTTCCCCTAGGAGGATCCTATTCCCAAATGTCACCACCTAGGGACCTAGCATTCAGAACACATATGTTTATGAGGGACACATGAATCAAACCACCACATTCTGCCACTCACCCTCAAACTGATATAAAATACATGATGCAAAATACAATGCATTGTATCTAACTTTAAAAGTCCCCATAGTTTTTATCAATCCCAATGATCTTCAAGCATCTTCATAATTAAAGGTCTTTTAACTGAGCTGTAAAACAATACCCCCCCAAAAAGAGAAAAGAACCATAATGGCAAAGAATAAACATTCACACTGAAAATATGACATTTTCCTTATCAACGAAATACAAGATTTAGGGCAAACATCAAACTCTGTAGCTCCAAGTCTGACAACTCTAACCAGTGACCAATCTCTGGAATTCTGATTCTGCCCCTCCAGCTAAGCAACTTACGTTCACAGAAAACTTCATACCATGTTGGAAGCTCTCCTTGGCAGCCACCCCATAGTCTTAGCATCTCTACTGGGTCTCTACTGCAGTAGATGATTCATCCTCATGGTTCCATTGGGTTCCATGCAAGTAATCCAACAAGACTGCTTCCCACAGCTGATGACCATTTCCAAAACAAACAAACATACAAACAAAAAACTGTGTTGAAAATTCAATGACCCTTATTTCTTGCATTTGTTATACTCTGTAATAGCAGAGGCACTACCAACTTGTGGTGATTTGATTCAGGTATCCCCCATAAACTTAGGTGTTCTGAATACTAGATTCCCTGTTGATAGAGATTTTGGAATTAATGCCTCCTGGAGGCAGTGTATTGTTTGGGGCAGGCTTATGGTATTACAGCCAGTTTCCAAACGCTTGCCAGTGTTTGGTACACTCTCCTACTCCTGTTGTCCACCTGAGATGGGCCAGGAGGTGATGTCTACACTATGCTCATGCCTTTTTACCCTGCCATCATGGAGCTTCACATCAAGCCTGTAAGCCAAAATGAACCATTATTTTCCCCACAAGCTGCTCTTGGACAGGTGATTTCTGCTAGCAATGTGAACCTAACTGCAATACAACTTGTTAATCCAGGAGGGAATAAAGAAGACTTTGAAGAATGGGACACTCCTTCAGCATTCAGATCTCTTCAAAAGAATCTGCATTTCTCCTGCTGTCCCAATTCAGGTCAGCTGGTCCAATCTCAATGGTTGTAATCTCTCAAACAATTGCAGTTGAATGGGCAGCAATTTCTGCCCAGATATTTCATTTCTTTCTACGCCAGTCCATTTCTATGCAATGAAACCCTGTACAAGTTTCCAGAACATAGGCAGGCAGAACACAGAAAGCATCTCACATAAAATGTTTCTAACCCAGTCCAGGTAAAGATCTTGCTCACCCTCATAAGCAACATCTCACAGTCTATAGTTCTTATTGCATTCATGTCTTTCAACTCTGACCAGAATGGTCCATCAATCTGTACTTACAGCCTTGTTAGTTGCCACTTAGGCTACGACTTCAAATTCACCCACATTTCTCCTGCAAAGCAGTTCCAAAAGGCCAAAGACAGAATCAGGTTTCTAGAATCACTAATCTTACTTCTTAGTGACAAACTTACTGATCCTGTCAGAAAACACTGAACAAGAGCAGCTAGTGGAGGAAAAGGTTATTTTGGCTTACAGACATGAGAAGAAGCTCCATGATGGCAGGGAAAATGATGGCATAAGCAGAGGGTGTACATCATCTCTTGGCCAATCTCAGATGGACAACAGAAACAGCAAAGTGTGTCAAACACAGGAAAGCCTATTGCCAACAATACACTTCCTCCAGGAGGACCAATTCCCAAATTGCCACCAACTGAGGACCTAGTATTCATTATTGGAGGACACCTGAATCAAACCACCACATATATAAAGTATTGTCTTTCTCTTATTAGTCTCAGTGTCTCCAACTTACTTTTCCTGAGTTATAAAATTAAATTCCTGGAGGAAATGTGTTGGCAGTACCAAAGAAGGAGAGGGGGGTGGGGAGAGAGAGAGAGAGAGAGAGAGAGGGGGGGGGAGAGAGAGAGGGAGAGAGAGAGAGATTGATTCTTAATAAGCATATCCTTATTATCTTTGCATGCAGTGACAATGGTACTCTTACCAGAAAGAAATGGATGATGTGTACTTCTTGTCGGGCTGGTTGCTTCTGAGTAACTTAGACCCCTGCTTGCTCACACCATTGATGGCTACTTTTCCCCAGTAGTTAGTATAACACTTTCCAGCAGCAGAAAGTTTTACTTTCTGGGCCCTGGCTCTCTTCTGGATTCCAACCAGGTCTCTCTCTTTTCTTTGTCTGCAGCATATGGTATCTTCAGCAATAGGGTCTTACCTTTTACCTTAGGTGGGTAATCAATTGCTTTGACAGAAGCCTGTCTTGTTCTGGAGACCTCATAGGTCTCTTTGAGCAATAGCTCAATGTGGTTAGCACCGATTTCTGGTACAGAGAGTTACAGACCAGAGCCAATTTTTTTTTAAGGTTAGGCTTCATCCAAAATCTTTCTTTTCAGAAAATTCCCCTATACTCCTGTTGAGGGTTAAATCTTTTAGTCTACCTTCAAGGGGAAAAGTTGTTTTTTTTTTTGTTGTTTATTTTCATTTATTTATTTGAGAGTGACAGAGAGAGAAAGAAGCAGTTAGAGTGAGAGAGAATGGGCACACCAGGGCCTCCAGCCACTGCAAACGAACTCCAGATGCGTGCGCCCCAAGGGGAAAAGTTTTAATGATACCAGTACATTTGTGGTTTAGTTTGTGTTTATTTCCCTCTAACCTCCCCTTCTCCTAACCCCAAATTATTCCATCCCTATTGTCTTGGCCTCGAGTTGTCTATCAGGTATGTCAGCTACTCAAGGTGATCCAGGTTAGGAACCACAGAAGAGTGTGGACATATGGCATTTATCTTTCTCTGATTATGTGTGTTTCCTGGGTATTATCAGTTCTAAATCCACCCATTTTCATATAAATTTCATTGTGTCATTTTTTTCTCTGCTGAGTAGAATGCCATTGTTTAAATGTTGCACAACTTTGTTATCCATTCATCCAATGATGGGTACCTGGGTTAATTCCAGTTCTTAGCTATTATGAAATGAGCAGCTATAAACATGGTTAATCAAATATCTCTGTAGTGAAGCATGAAGCATTCAGGATAAATGTCCAGTAAGGGAATATCTTGGTCTGTTGGTAATTCTATCTTCATCTTTTTCAGGAATCTTCATGTTGATTTCCATAGTGGTTATACAAGTTTGCATTCCTACCAACTGTGAATAAGGTTTCCTCTTTCCTCACATCCTTACCAACATTAGTTGTTGTTTGATTTTTTTAATGATTGCTATGCTTACTAGAGTAAGGTGGAATATCACACTTGTTTTATTTTGCATTTTCATAATGATTAGGGATGTTGAACATTTTCTTAAGTATATAATGGCTATTTGTATTTCTTTCTCTGGGAACTCCTGATTCAGATCTCTGCCACATTTATTTTTTGAATGAGTTGTTTCATTTTTTTATTGTTTAGTTTTTTGAGTTCTTTATGGATTCTAAACATTAGGCCTCTGTCAATGGTATTGCTGATGAAAATTTTCTTTTTTCTGTTGGTAATCTATTTTTTGAATTTATTTTTATTAGATATAGACATATTTAATATGTAAACAACACACATTGTTTCCCTTCTTCCTGCCCCTCCTCAGAAGAGGCCTTCCTCATTGGGGATGCATGTCAACCCCATGGGGATTGTGGGTCATGAATTATGGGGGCAACAGTCAGTTATGGGGACAGGTCATTTCTGTGGATAATGTCCCAACTCATGGCTCTAACAATATTCCTATCCCCTCTTCCACAAAATTTTCTAAGCCATGTTGGGTGCATTTAAAGTCTACTTCAGTGATGGGCACTTAGGAACCCATGGATCTCTGGTTTGTTAGGTGTTGAGTGTCCTCAGTATCTGTTCATTCTCCCTTGTGCTGATAGAAGATTCACTAAGAAAGCAGCACTCTTGCTCATTTCCCTAGCTACTCTGCAGTTTCAGCTGGGGCCAGAGTAGAATGCACAGGGTTGTTTATCTCCTCAGTTCCAGAAACTATCTGAAAAAAGGGAAGCAGATTCTCCAACAGAGAGTGAAGTCAGCACCAGTTAAATGGGATAACACTTATAAATTAATCAGGGAGAATTTAAAGGTTGTAGACTCTCTTACAGTCCAAGATTAATAGAAGCTTGACAATTGAAAACAGAATCATTGTCTGGATATGACTTGTGACTTGTTTCCCAATTCCAGATATGATTTCCTTTCCACTGAGTGGATCTGTTAGCCAATCCAAAAGCAGTTGGTTACTCATCATGGCTATATGCAGCTATTGCACTTGTGTGAACATCATGTCAAGTTGCTTGTTTCTGAGTTGCTTAGACTTTGAGTTGCTCAGACAGATGTTGGCCACTTTCTTCTGGTAGCTAATGTAGCACCTTCCAGCACTAGACGGGATAATTGGGTTGGAAGCCATAGTTTTTTTATATTTTGAAGTATTCTATCCCAGGCACTTCTGGCTTTCAGGATTTCTATTGACAATTCTGATATAATTCTGATGACATTGCCTTTGTATGTTGTGAGTTGTTTCTCTCTTGCTACTTTTAACACTTTCTTCTGTGTGTAATCTCATGGCCCTGCTTATGTTATGTTTGTGCAAAAGATTTTAGGTTCATGTGATTCCACTGGTTGAGTGATTGGAGAATTTCCTGTGTTACTGTTGTATTGTTCAGGAAGTCCTTCTCCATGCCTATATTGAAGAGAGTTTCTCACATTTTTGTCTTCTGTAGTTGAAGAATTTCCAGTCTTATATTGAGGTCCATAATCTATTTGAACTTGGTTTTTGTGTTGGATGAGGTGAATGGGTCTAGTTTCATCTTTCTACATGGTTATCCAATTTTTCCAACACCATTTGTTGAAGATGCTATCCTTTCTCCAGTCTACTTTATTGATACCCTTGTGAAAGGTCAAGTAGCTATAGTTACTTGACTTAAGGCATGAGTCTTCAACTCTGGTTATGGGTCTATATGTGTGTTTTTATGCCAATATCATGCTGTTTTTGTTACTATGGCTTTGTAGTATAGCTTTAGATGATACCTTCAGAGGTGTTTCTTTTGCTGAGAATATATTTAGATGACTGAGGACTGATGCAATTTCATATAACTGTTTTAAACAATTTTCAACATATTTTATTTATGAGAGAGAGAGAAGGAGAGAGACAACACATTGAAGAGGCAGATAGCAAGAGAATGGCATCCCAGGGCCTCTAGCCACTGCAAATGTACTCCAGATGTATGTGCCACCTTGTGCATCTGTCTTACTGGGGAATCAATCTTGGGTCCTTAGGTTTTGCAGATAAACACCTTAACTATTAAGCTATCTCTACAGCCCCCATATAAATTTTGAGATCATAGTTTTCTATCTATGTGAAGAGTAATGCTGGAATTTTTATTGGTATTGCATTAAATCCATACATTGCTTTTGGTAGAATTGTAATTTTCACAACATTAATTCTACCTATCCAAAGCATGAGAGGTGTTTCTATTTTCTCATGTCCTCTTCAATTCCTTTCTTGGAATTTTTTTTTTAATGTTTTCATTATATAGATTTTTCACATCCTTGGTTAGTGTTATTCCAAGGTATTTGATTTTTTTTTTCATGGCTATTGAAAATAGGACAGCCTTGTTGATTTCTTTCTCTGTATGTTTGTCCTTTGCATATAGAAAGGCTGCTAATTTTTGTGTATTGATTTTGATTCTGCCACTTTGCTTGGAGGAGTTAATCACCTTTAAAATTTTTGAGGTGGGGAATTTCTGATCACTTACATATAGGATCATGTTGTCTGCAAATAGAGCTCATTTGATTTCTTTCTTTCCATTAGTATCAAGTTTATTTCCTTCTTTCTCCTATCTTATTCTTTGGACTAGGACATCTAGTATTATGATGAAGAACAGTGGTGAGCTTGGACATTCCTTTCTTTTTTCTAGTTGCAATGGGAACTCCTCAAATCTTTTCCATTACATATGATTTGAGCTTTAGGCACTTTATATACAGCCTTTATTGTGTTGAGATATAAACCTTCAATGCTTATTTTCTCTAGCATTTTTTCTTTTCTATAAATACTCTATTATTATTATTATTATTATTATTATTATTATTATTAACAACATTTTGTATGGATACATCATATGTTGGTACTCTCCTTTCTGTCATCCCTATCCCCATGCCACTGGAGACCCTCTTCAGCGGGGTTGCAGGTATTCTCCTTGGGGTTGTGAGTTATGTGTTTTGATCCTGAAGAGATGTTTTATTTTGTCAAAGAACTTCTCTGAATCTATTGCGAATATCATTTGGTTCTTCTGATTAAGTTTACATATGTTGTACATTCCACTGACCTATTTCAGTATGTTGAACCATCCATGTATCTCTTGGATGAATCCTGCTTGAGCAAGGTGGATAATGCATTTGATGTGTTATAGAATTCAGTTTGTAAGGATTTTGTTCAGGATCCTTGCATCTAAGTTTATCAGGGATATGGATCTATAGTTTTCTTTTCTTTTATCTCTGTCTGGTTTTAGTTTTAGTGTGATGCTAACTTCATAAAACCAGTTGGGAAGCGTTGCCTGTTCTCCAGTTATGAAAAACAGTTTGAAAAAAATTGGTTTCAGTTTTTCAGTGAACGCTTGAGAGAATTTGGCTGAGAAGCCATCTGGTCCTGGACTTTTCTTTTCAGGGAAGTTTTTGATTTCCTTCTAAATCTTGATGGATGTGATAGGACTGTTTAGGAGACTAAACTGCTCTGAGTTTAGTTTTGGTAGGTAGTATGTGTCTAGGAATTCTTGCATCCATTTCTTCTAGATTACCCAATTTTATGGAGTAGAGGTTTAGAAAGTATGTCCTGATGATTCATTCAATTTCCTTTATGTCTGTTGTGACCGCTCCCATTTCCTTCCTAATTTTGTTAATTTGAGACTTCTCTCTCTTTCTTTCTCTCTCTCCCTCTTTCTCTCTTTGACTTTTATTTGATTAAGTTGGCTAGGGATTTATCAATCTTATTTTTTAAAAGAATCAGCTGTTTGTCTCATCAATTTTCTTAATTGTTTTCTTAGTTTCCAATTCATTAATTTCTGCTCTGATCTTGATTATTTCTTCCTATCTGGAGCTCTTAGGATTGGATTTTTCTTGTTTTTCAATACCTTTAGGTGGATAGTTTGGTCAATCATTTGAGCTCTCTCCATTTTTATTATGAAGGCATTTAACACAATACATTTTCCCCTTAGTACTGCCTTCATTGTGTTCAATATGTTTTGGTAAGTTGTGTTTTCATTATCATTCAATTCTCAAAATTTCCAATTTCTCTTTGGTGGAGATTCTGTATTCTGACTTCTTTTTTTTTTTTTTTTTTCATTGTGGCTTACCCATCTTGAGGTAAAACTCTTATTGTGATAATTAGGAATCAAGTGTTGTTTTTGTAGGATCTTCAGTGACTACTTCCTTGCATGTACTCTCTGACTCAGGGTTACTGGGTGTTAGGGACCCAGGGCCAGCAGATCATGAAGCCAGTGAAAAAAGCTTGCTTTCATAGCACACATGCAGTGTTCAGGCCCTGTTCTTTCTGTTCTTAAACTGATACAGCATACTTCCATGTAAACTGTACAGCATTTTCGTCCATGTAACCTTTAACAATCAGTGTACCCATTATGCTGAAGACTGCGCTCCATATACATCTGTGAGGGATAGGCACCCTTTACCACGTGAATAGTAACTGCTCTAACTCCAAACTTATTGAACCCCAACTTATTGAAGAATTTCTCAGCCCACTCCCAGAAGTGAATGTCACTTACATCTTCCAGAAACAGTGAGAAGGAAAGTTTGGGGTTTATGTGGGTATATGTGGATTAATCTTCATTGTCAACTTGACTAGATTTATAATCACCATGGAAACACCATTTTGAATAAGCCCATGTGGCTGTTTTTAGAGGAGGAAATATCTACTCTGAATGTGGGTGGCACCATCACATGGGATGGGATCCTAGAATGAATAAACAGGAGGAAGTGAGCAGAGCATCATCATTCATGCTTTTGCTTCTTGGTTGTGAGCTCAATATGGCCATCTGCCTTATTCTTATGCTATCATATCTTCTCCATCAGAATGGACTATCGCCTATCAACTATAATCCAAAATAGACTCTTCCTTCTTAAGTTGCTTTTTGTCAGGCATTTGGGCACATGAAAAGCAATGCAAAGGACACTGAATTTTTAAAAAATTTTTTGTTTCTTATTTATTTGAGAGTGACAGAGAGAGAGAGAGAGAGAGAGAGAGAGAGAGAGAGAGGCAGAGAGAGAGAGAGGAGAGTGGGTGCGCCAGGGATTCTAGCCACTGCAAATGAACTCCAGACGCGTGGGCCCCCTTGTGCATCTGGCTAAAGTGGGTCCTGGGGAATTGAGCCTTGAACCAGGGTCTTTAGGCTTCACAGCAAAGCACTTAACCACTAAGCCATCTCTCCACCCCAGGATACTGAATATTTTTAAGCAAGGATTGAAAACATAGAACTGGGGAGAAGAAAAGTCATTGTGAGGCATATCTGACAAAATTACTGTCTATTTTTATGGAAAAAATAGACCAGGTATTATTATTTGTATTGAGCTCAAACCACCAGGTGTTTATATTTTCACCCATAGATTTAGTCACATAAATTGGATTCTATCAGGAAAGGTATAACCTTGGCTAGAGGAATTTTATTGCCTGCCTGACTTCTTTCTTTCCTTCCTTCCTTTCATTATTTTTTTGTTCTTTTTGTGATTTTTTCTTTCTTCAGTGCTGAGGACCAAATCCAGGGCCTTGCACTTGCTAGGCAAGTGCTCATCCATTGAGCTAAGTCCTCAACCCTAACGGGGATTTTCCATAGTCAAAGAAAACACGTGAAAGAAATTGGCAACTAAAGACCATTGGCTTGTAATCCCTCATGTAGCTGGCAGAAAGACATGTTTAAGGGGGGATCTGAATAGTATTGACACATCTGTTACATTTCAAAAGGACATGCAAGGTGCAGAAATGAAGTAGTGCCCATAACATGTGTAAAAGAAAAGATGTGGATACAGAATCCCTAAGCCCAGTAACTATCAGCATACTGACCAAGTAATAAAATAACTAACAGTGAGCAGTGAGGAAGGAATAATGTATTCACATTAGTAAAATTGGCTACTTAGAGAAATAACTTTGACATCACTTTATCTCAGTTATTCAACATTTGAGGCAGTTAAATAATTAAATAACAAATTATATGGCAGAGTATATCTTAGTATATAAATGATCATAGAGTAGTTGTATATCTAACAGAGAAATAAGCACTTACATAACTTTCTTATGATATCTATATATTAGGTACAGTTATACCTAATATAGAAGTGAGCACTTATATAATTTCCAAATGTGTAAAGAAGTATGCTTTCATAATTAAAATAATTCCTAAAATATCAATAAAAGTTAGAGGTATTCTACATTGATGCTAGCACATATCATTTGTATCCTCACAAATATTGCATATGTCTTGAAAACTTTTAGAATAGAGAAAAGCTGAGATTATTTTCATGAATGATGTGCTTTCATAGGACATACAGCCATGCAGGTGACAATTTCTCCCACTTGGCATCATCTCTTCATCAATTGCTGTCTTCCTCACACAACTAGAGCATTCCCCCTTGAGCAGTCATCATTTCTATACAGAAAAATTATACGAAGTGGCAAAAATAAAAAAAAAATAGAAGTATACCTAAGGTCATTAGCAAATTCTTAGAGAAATAAAGACATGGTTCATAAATATGTGGTGACGCCTAGTCAAAAGGCCTTGATAGAATAAATGCTTTTAAGGGCTGGAGAGATGGCTTAGCGGTTAAGCACTTGCCTGTGAAGTCTAAGGACCCTAGTTTGAGTCTCGATTCCCCAGGACCCACAGTAGCCAGATGCACAAGGGGGCGCATGCGTCTGGAGTTCATTTACAGTGGCTGGAGGCCCTGGCATGCCCATTCTTTCTCTCTCCCTCTCTCTCTCTTTCTCTCTGCCTCTTTCTCTCTTTGTCTGTTGCTCTCAAATAAATAAATAAATAGAAATGCTCTAAAACCTGTAAATTAATGCAATCATAAAATGTGAATGCATGACAATTAATTAATACTATTTTATTTTCTTCTTTTATTTTTATTAAGGTGGGCTTTTAAAATTGCTTCCAAATATTTCTCAAATATCCACAGAATTTTCATTCTAGCTTACTTCTTTGGCAATTTTTCTATATTTTTTTCTTAGCACTAACTAAAAATAGTGCTATGACTCCTCCCTGTAAGTATCACTGGGACCACTCACACGTTCACATTTAGAGCCACAGCATGCAACAATGTGCAATGTACCCACATATCTTGCCACAAAATTATGGCCCCATGTACAAATATAAATAGGAAAAATATCTTAAATTATTAGTTAACATTATCTAAACTGCTGAAATAACTTTAAGGAGAAAAAATGACCTGAATTATCCAGTTAATTTCTTACCCATTGTACTTTTAGGCTGAGATTATTACTGAACAAAATTTATTACTAAATAGCACAATGAAATAGCTAGTGGCAGAAAGACCTTCCTTCCTATGTGCTATTCTATATCAATTTCCCAAATGAAGAAAATGTCATGGACTTTTCAGACTATGGCCTTGTTTACTGATAGACCTATGGAATTGTGTTCTTTTTTTTTTCTTTCTTGCCTCCTGAATGCAGAAGCAAGAACAGCATTTCCCATCTGGGCACAATGCCAGGTCTACTTCCAGTTTCTTCTGCAAAAAGCTAGCTGTTTCCAAAACACGACCTCTTGGTGGGACTTGGAAGTCAAGCTTATAGGAGTCCTTCCTCTGCAGGGTGTCCCTTACAAGTTCCTCCATCCTGCCCTTTCCAGACTAGGGCTGTGGGTTTTGTCAGTCTAATGCTGTGCTTCGAATTGTCTTCAGGATGTCATTTTCCATGGAGTGCAAGGCGCTTGTGTGCTGTTACTTATTTGGCAAGAAGGCTGTAAGCACATTTTGTCTGTCAAGCATATGTATGCTCAAGAAGGTGTGCCCCCTGCTCATTTATGTTCCTGCTATAAATCTGCTTTCTGGCCTCAGAGCTGATCTCATCAGGGGGAAACCCGGAGCAGCACGTCCAGACAGTTATATAGAGACTGTAACCCTGCGTGGCGTCTTGGCCTTTTCTTTTGGAGAATCAGGGCATAAGCACTACCTCAGCAGATTTAAATAGACACTTATTGAAATCAACAAGATCTTCTTTGGCAAGCTGTCCAGAAATTGCCTGGTCGAAATATTTAAAGATGAGTATTTGGTTGGCCCAGTATGAATCATATTTGGTGTCTTTTTATCCTATTTGACATCTGTAAAAAATGAAAAAGGAAAAAAAAAGGAAGAAAGGCAAAAATGAAGGAAGAAAGGAAGAAAGAGAAAAGAAAAGGTTTCTCTATCTCCAAAAAGGAGAATGATACTGTCGGTTTCGTGGTGAGCCTCCTCCTTCAGAATAATAGCTGGCCCTGACATCTTTGTGTTACAACATGTCCCCAGAGATTTGGACACTGGGATCTGCAGAACTGCAGGTTAGAATCCTTTCCACTTTATGTCTGGCTTTTTACCATGCCAATTTAGTTAAGCTTGAATTTTGTTTCATAAAATTGTCATTCCTGATGCTAGTGGGTTAATATTGACTTGGAGAATATTTGCAAAAGACCTGGGAGGTCAAAGGAAAGGAGAAGCTGGGTGTATCCTCTGGGGTCTGTTGCAGTTCACATGCCTTCATGGTCCTCCAATTCACCTTGCGCTGTGGAGCAGGTGCTGGACCTCAGCCACTGCAGCTTCTACAGAATCTCCTCTTTTTGCATCTGGCCCCCTCCATGGATGGGCTGCTTGTGGACAACAGAGCTAGATCAAGTACAGGTCACCTGAGCTCTGGAAGGCAGAGCACAGACAGACAGGTGCCAGTTCCCAAGTGTCCTCACCCCACCCCCTGATTCCTGCTTATCATCACTTTCTAGTTATCTGGCTGTGGCTGTGATGCACAGATTCACAAACTGGAGCCACAGCCTTGTACATATGACTTAACTCTCTCCCATATTACATAAAATTAACTCTATAACAACTGTTTATCTTAAAGTTTATGTATTTTAAAACTGTTTTAATCATGATCCCCTTTCCTCACTGTCTCTTTGCCTCACTGTCCCATATCCCTTCTACTGAACCATTTCCTCCCTTGAGCCAATTCATCGACTATTGTAATGTCTTTTACTTTTGCCTTACTTCATCATTCATGGCCAAATAGGCTAAATGTTGTGTAGGTAATGACAGCCTCTGTAAGGTAATGATTGCAATGGTTGTTGTATCTCCTGAATATTGCATTCAAAGCCCTCCTCTTCATCCTTCAGTGATTATATTCCTTATCACTCATCTTTTGCAATGTTCCTTGAGCTTTGGCAGGTATAACAGAGATGTCTAATTTAATTCTGAGCATTGAACTGTTGTTTATAAACCGTTGTTTATATTACCCATGATGTCTGTCTCTGCCCAGTTCATTACTAACATGTGATGGTGGAAACTGCTCCCCCATTGCTCATTCCTACATAATAACCAGAAAGGCAAAGACTTTTCTGTTTCCCATTCATCCACGTGGCTTTTCTCCCTTGATGGGAAGGTGGTATGATTTTAATCCTTAAGTATCTGTGTCCTTCCTGCTCTCTTGTGCTTCTGGTTAAGTAGAGACAGTAACTATCTGTCCCTTGGTGAATAAAATGCCAAACCACACATGACACCCACTTTGCACTTCCTATTAAAATTTTACAGGTCAAAAATCCAAAACCCACTTAATAAAAATTGTTCTTCATCATAAGTGACAGAAAAGAACAGGTCAATCTATGGAATAATGGTGCAGTAATTAGAAACTTTGTAGTTGATAAAGTGTGACTGCTAATCAATGTTTGGCTAATTAATCAATATTTTAATCATTAGACCTTTTAAATTTGTTTTAATGAGCATTTCCTCTAATTCCCATGGTCCCATTGCTTCCAATAGTTCTATTATCAGTATTAAAGAACAAAAGAAAGATTTGTCTATTCAGTCTCCAGTATCTCTAAAGACTTTGTAGATTAATAAACCTCCTGTACGTTGAGATAGCTAAGAATGCCCAGATTTAGATGATTAAACAAGAAAGGTATAAAGTCACCACATTATCATGGAACATTTGCTTAATGGTAAAAAGTTATGATTTAGAACATCACCTTAAAACCATCATAAACTTTCTGTTCTCAAAGGGTGTTTGGAAAATTGTGTTCCTTCCCTACTGTTAGGCTTGAGTAGTGTTCATGAAATCATACTGCCTACTATCTCAGAGTCCATCTTTGCTTCTACAGCCTTATAACTTCCACTGGCACTCACTATTTTATCCTCTTTATCCCTGCTGGCATTTTCACTTGTAACCCCACCCTGGTTCTTATTTTACACCAACACCTTCTTTTATTTTTATTATTCACACACCCTCATTTTACTCTGTCCAAAATATCTCCATGGAAATGTCATTTAAGGTTTATAAGAATGATGATTACAAGGACAGCATGGATTATTATCTCCTTTTAGTTAAATTAAAAAAAAAAAAAGAGGGCTGGAGAGATGGCTTAGCGGTTAAGCGCTTGCCTGTGAAGCCTAAGGACCCCGGTTCGAGGCTCGGTTCCCCAGGTCCCACGTTAGCCTGATGCACAAGGGGGCGCACGCGTCTGGAGTTTGTTTGCAGAGGCTGGAAGCCCTGGCATGCCCATTCTCTCTCTCCCTCTACCTGTCTTTCTCTCTGTGTCTGTCGCTCTCAAATAAATAAATAAAAATTAAAAAAAAAAAGATGTGAGGTTTGGAAAAGTACAAAGTTTTGTTCATGTGACATATGGTCTAAAACAAAACCATGTTCTCCCTTAAGTGCTGTTTATAAATATTATTTAAGTTGACTTGGAAGTTTGGGATGGAGGTGTTTTTTTTTTTTTTCTTTTTTTTAAACAAGCTTGAAAGATAATCTTTATTTCCCTTTAGTCATCTTGTGGCAGCTATCATTTTCCACAGCATGCTTGCTAAATTGAATACACTAAAAGTAATGATATGAGTTAAAATTATAGCAAGAAGTACATTTGTTCTTGGGGAAATACTGCTGGATGAGCAGAACAGCTAAGTGGGCACCTGTGAGAATTAGGGGTTGCAGTGCTCAGGTTTTCTTGAATGACATGATCCAGCACGTTAGTACATGGCAGTGCCTGGCATGAACACAAAGAGAGATTACTTTGACTGCACAGGTGACAGAGAGTTGGGAACACTAAATATGAAAGCCTGTGCCATGAGCGCATGCTAAAATATTACTTGTTATCCCATTTGGAAAATTTAAGGCACTTTGTAAATTATCAATGTTCTACTAAATGAAACTAGCATGTTCTAGAATTTTGGTAATGCCACCTGCCAGTGTTCACAGCCTCCCAGATCCTCTGTTCTTCCCACAAAGGTGGATTACTGTCACTTTGAAGTTAAGCTTGGTCATTAATTTACTTAGGGGCAGCATAGACATGGACTTCATGTGGAAAGAGAGCCAAAAACTACTAGGTGATTTTCCATCATGTCTCACTTTTGAGAACCTTTGAGTTTTTAGTTTGTGTCCTTTATGAAAGAATATATTTGGTGAAGGTATAGGGTGTCTGACATTACCATGTGCAATACTTTTCCTTTTTACATCCCATAAAGTAACCTTGCTCTCTGTAGCATGTTAAGAACAGATTATTTTGCTCACACATGGATATGACCAAGGCAAGGAGACCAGCTTTCTGGATGGCTTAATCAGTTCCATTACTGTGTGTCCTTATAGTCTATAGTTCATATAGGACCACACTGGACATTAAAGAACATCCACTCATTCTCCTGTTCTTTCAGATACAAACTCTCTTTTACTTCACTTCATACTGAACAATATTTAGCCTGTATATTACAAGAAGGGAATTCAAAGAATTAGTTATAAAATGCTTAATGTTACATCTGGATGTTTTATGCTTTGCAGGTAAGGAATTAAGTACTATTTGGGGAGAAAAATCACATAGGCACATTTTTGGAATACATTTTCATTTGTATTATCTATAAAAAGCAAAAAAGTACTATATTCAAAATGGAAGGCTTGAAATTGATAAGTAATTGTGGTGATTTTAATCCTAACATGTGGAACCTTATTTTAACTAGTTAGCATTATATTTTGGCAGTCATTGACAGAGTGAGATCTCCTGACATAAAAAGCCAAGAATCCTGGAGGTAAGCCATTAAGATCCTACACCATCAGACAGTAACAGATTTTGGGTTTCAGGGGGGTCAAAAATAAAGCCACTGCTCCCAACCTGAGATCAGAACCAATTTACAGAGAATGATACAGGAGGCAGACAGTTAGAGATCAGAATGTCAGCTTTATTACTGATAAAAGCAATAGTGAAGGACATAGCCTAGATAAGTCCTAATAGCACTGCTAAGACTCCTCTGAATTGAAGTCACCCCCTTTCCCATTACCAGAAAACAGACCACAAACAGACCACAGTGGTGGGAGCACAGCTGCCCAGCCAGCTTTATCACATGGCTGACAGCAGGTGGGAATCCACCTTCTCTGTGGGCTGTCCAGTTCCAGAGACAAAAGCAAAATGCCAAGCTGCAGCCAGGAGGCTGGAGCTACACTTGCAAACCAAATAGACTGAGTTTCTCCATGTCAGCATTATCGACATATGGAGTCCAATAATTTTTTTTGTTTTGTTTTAAAGATCATCTTGCACACTAGGGTCTATCCACTGGGTACCAGAAACACCCCCATGAATTGTGAAAACCCAAGTGTATCTAAATAATGACCAAGTGCAACATTTCCCTTGGAAAGCCTCATAATTTCCCTTACTCTGAAATGTAAGGGAAAAAGAGTGTGTTGTCCATAACTAAAATCTAGTAATCCAATGAAATCCGTCATGTGATTTTTCCTTCTCTGGTTCTAAGAAAAATAGAGATAAGGAAAGTGCCTTTCTATTGTCAGTACAATAAAGACTAAGTGATGACGACCTAGGCATTTTCAAAAGTAAGTTTTATAAAAAAGGAGAAAAACTATTGTTTCTGAAAGTTTAAAAATACTATTATTATGTGAGTAAGAATAAATGTAAATGAAAATAAGTAGAGGAGTATAAAAAAAGTGTGAAGGAGAAAGAGAATATGCTCAAGTTAATCCCAAAATATTTACATATTTCCTATGTACATAGCATTCCTTTAGATGTTTCAGGGATTATAAAATGGATCTATAATATATCATCTAAACTATATCTTCTATATCTGTCACGAAAAATATGAGCATTTTGACATAGAACCATTAAATGTTCAATACCAATATCATACAGGAACTGATTCAGTGTAGTCCAGACCTCTTCTTATCTATACTTTAACTGCTTGAAGTAAAGAAAGTCCTTGGTTGTTTCTGTTCTCAGTCTGAAAACCTAATGTCCACATAGCCACAGCAGCTGTGAAGTTCAAAATCTAAAAATAAAAATCCTACCAGCACCTGGTCTTAACTTACTGAAGTTGTGGAAAAAGATGAAAATCCAGGGATAAGAAAATAAAGTGTTTTCATGATGCATGTACAAAGTAGACCTTGTCATGAAATCAGACAGAAAAATCTGGTGCAAAGTAAATAAGAACTTCAGTCAGAAAAATTGAGACAAAAACACAGACCTAAATAGTTAATGATTCTTACCTTTTTAATTGTATACCACATACCTCTTAAAATCTTATATGAATTACACACTTTCTTTCCAAAACAACAGATACACATGCTCTGGCAAAAACACACAAGATTGTCGCAGGTAATTTGGATACTATGGTGTTGATAATGAAAAGTGTGGGTGGCCAGTAACCCACCCAGTCACTGATATCATAAATGAACTCCTCACAATTACTACCTAGGATAATGTCATAAATGAAAAGATAGTATGGGTAGTAATGCAGGCAATCTGAATGCAGAAATTTTTTTGAAGCAAAAGATATATTTGACCTGATTATGTCCTCATTGAATGTTTTAGTGACCACATTCATGAGTCTTGAATCAGTCTTGCCTGTGGACATAGCTTTGATCTAAATAATCACATCAAAAAGTTTTCTTTTCCAGTTTATACAATATCACTGATCCCTTAATTACAAAATTTTAGAACCCAAGATAAAAGAGTGAACACATTTGTAAGGCCATGGAGTCATTTAGGACATACCTTTTCAACATGATCTTAACAGATTTTTGTTGTGTTCTTTGTGCATGCCACCTTCCATGAATTTGTTTCATCAGTTTTCTTGTATTCCTTGAGATATTCTACTTTGAATAATTTTAAATATTTCAGACATGTTTTGTTTTGTTTAGAACTTTTGTCATTATTGGAATTACTTCATCCTTTGCCAATAAAAATCATATATGAGGTCTCTGGAGCCTGTGAACTCCAGGATGGTGAGGAGTTCAGTATGTTTGGGGCTTGTGCACTCACAGTAGGTGATAGGCACAAGGGGACTAAGGACTGTATACCTAATCCATGCTTCCGGCATCCCATTGGGTCCCTCTCTCTGCCCAGTGCCTCCCGCCTCCTGCCTCAGGAGATCTTTGGGCCTCAGCTGCCTCCTCTGATACTGTCAAGCCATGCTGCTGACTCAGTCTACTTACCAATAATTCTATACCAGCTGACTCCATGGAACCCAGGTCTAGCCTGGTCTATGGAGCCAGCTGCCAAATACCCCTGCTTCTTACTACTACTTCCCCCTCCCTCCATTGCTGAAATCTGCTTACCTATGCCTCCCTGGGACATTTCTCCTGCCTTAAACAAGAGAGAACAGGAAATTTGGGCAACCCTCCACTGGGGGTACCAGGGAGTCCTTTACAACCTGCTCATCTGGGTACAGCAGGGGAACAGGGATAAGTTCTATGGCCCCTGGGCTGTACAGGCATGATACAGCTATGATAGTGAGCTGAAGAGATTCCAGAACTGCAATCATAGTTCTCCTATCAGCCACCAGCCCTGAGGTGCAAGCCTACTTGCCTTTCCCCACAACTTACAAATCTGTGGATATGATACCATATCACTACAATATGGTTCAGACCCAAAATAGAACCCTTACTGAAGATCCTACAAGGGAAAATACTTGAACACTCCTTAATAAAATAGACTTCTACCTCAAGATAGGTAGATCCCAATGCAAAAACAAAACAAACAAACAAATAAAAAAACTGCGACATAAGCTGAGAGATCTCCACCAAGACTGCCTAGTTCCATAATGGAAGTCACCAATGCAAAGATATAGAAGACAACAAAAATTAAATCCCAAAATCTTATTTACCTGACCAAGTAAATCACTGAACTGGGAGCAAATCATCAAAACACCAACAATCACATAAATGAAATTGAGGGGAATCATCTCCTATAGCACACAGCTTTTGTCACTAGGTTTAACTTAATTGAGGAAAACCAGAGAGACCTCAAAGATAAATAAATGAATTGAAGATGAGTTAATAAAAAGAGGATCCCAATATCTAGCTGATTAAGCATAATGAAGACATGATTAAATGCAAGAATGAATTTTAAAAAGAATCAAGAAAATAAAGCCATGATCTGTAATTTGAACTTGAAAGGCGGTTGGATACTATACCAGAAAGTACAATAGAAAATGAAAATAAAATAGAGTTTTTAAAAAGCCTCCCTAGTTGCCCTCACTAACAAAGTTAATGATGCGGAGGACAGAACTTCAGATCTAGAAGACAAGAGAGAAGAAATGGTTCAGGTGTCAGAAAAAGAAAAATAAAACTGTAAAGTTCAAAAAATCATGCAAAAATAATATTAGAGAATTGTGGGATACCATAAACTGACCAAACCTCCAGATCATGAATAGACCAGAGGGGAAATTCAGGTCAAAGTCATAGAGAACATATTCAGCAAAATTATGGAAGAAAATATTTCCACTCTGTCAAGAAATCCATCCAGGTATAGAAAGTTCATAGAACACTAAAAATACTAGAGCAGGGCTGGAGAGATGGCTTAGCGGTTAAGTGCTTGCCTGTGAAGCCTAAGGACCCCGGTTCAAGGCTCGGTTCCCAGGTCCCACGTTAGCCAGATGCACAAGGGGGCGCACGCGTCTGGAGTTCGTTTGCAGAGGCTGGAAGCCCTGGCGCGCCCATTCTCTCTCTCTCCCTCTGTCTTTCTCTCTGTGTCTCTTGCTCTCAAATAAAATAAATAAAAAATTTAAAAAAAAATACTAGAGCAAGAAAAAATTCTTTAAAGCACATCATAGTTAAAACTCTAAATGATGGAAACAAAGACTGCTAAAAGCAGAAACAGGGAAACAATTTATACCATTAAGGCAATCCCATGAGAATTACCTCAGATTTTTCCATGGAAATCCTGAAAGCCAGAAGGGCTTTGAATGGAGCACTTCAAAATCTAAAATAAAACTGAGGCTTCCAACTCAACTACTGTCTTCAGAAAAAGTATCCCTTGTAATAGATGGTAAAAGGAAAAATTTCTTTGATATAAGCCAGGTCTCTGATTATATGAACACAAATCCAAACCAACAGAGAATACTTTATGTAATAGCCAACAGAGAAGTGTTGAACAGCTAACCTCAAGAGCCTACAAGAGGAAGATCACAATAACCAAAACTACAGAAGGAACAAAAACATTCAAAGTCCAAGAAAGCACCAAACCCAATAAAGCCTCCAACATGGTAAGAATTAAATTGAACCTCACAGTTATAACATCAAATATTAGTGGTCTTAACTCACCCATAATGAGACATAGTTAATAGGGTGGGTCATAAAAATGGACCCTTCCCCATGCTATCTTCAAGAAACCCACCTTGGGCTTGAGAGATGGCTTAGTGGTTAAGTCTTGCCTGTGAAGCCTAAGGACCCCGGCTGGAGGCTCAATTCCCCAGCACCCACGATAGCCAGATGCACAAGGGGGCACACGCATCTGGAGTTCCTTTGCAGCAGCTGGAGGCCCTGGCACGCCATTCTCTCTATGTATATCTGCCTTTCTTTTTCTGTCTGTCACTTTCAAATAAACAACATAAACAAAAAAAAATTCAAAAAGAAACCTACCTCACCATGAAGGATAGATACCTCCTCAAGGTGAAAGGATGGAAAATAATTTTCCAAGTAAATGAAAATAAGAACAAGTGGGTGTGGCTATATTAATACCTGACAAATAGACTTCAAACCAAAAGTAATCAAAAAGGACAAAGAAGCACACCTTTTACTCATGAAGGGAATGATAAAAGAGGACATCCTACTCATAAAACCATACACACTAAACACTGGTGCACTACAGTTTATAAAGCAAAGCCTACTCAACCACAAACCAGAAATAAATTCCAATACTATCATAGAAGGGGATTTCAATACTACACTAACCTCAATAGACAGACCATCCAAGCAGAACATCAACAGGGAAATAATAGATTTTAGCGACACCATAGATCAATTAGACCTAACAAACATCTATAGAACATTCCAACCTAATTCTACAAAATATACATTCTTCTCAGCAGTCTATGAAACCTTCTACAAAATATATCATATATTAGGGGATAAAACACACCTCCATAAATTTTGGAAAAGTGATGTTATTTCCTGCATCATATTGGACCACAATGCATTAAAGGTAGAAATTAACTACAAAAAAAACATCAGAAATTACACCAGCTTCTGGAGACTGAACAACAATAAATGGGTCATGGAAGAAATCAAAAGGGACATGGCAAAACTTCTAGAACTGAGTGAGAACACAACAACCCAAAACTTAGGGACATAAGGAAGGCCATCCTAAGGGGAAATTTTATAGCACTGAAAGCTTTCATCATGAAGACAGAGAGATATCAATAACCTAGCCATCCACTACCTGTTGGAAAAACAAAAACAATCCAGTGCTAAGAGTTCTAGATGGAAAGAAATAATTGAGATCAGATCTGAAATAAATGAATTGGGAAGTAATAAAATAAGAAAATTGATGAAACCAAGAGCTGGTTTTCTCAAAAATAAACAAGATTAATTAAACCCTAATTTAATTTAATTGGCTAATTTAATCAAATGAGAAGTAGAGAAGTCTCAAATTAACCAAGTTAGAAATGAAAAGGGAGAGGTCACTACAGATACCAGTGAAGTTGGAAGAACATCAGGACATATTTTCAAAATCTCTATTCCATAATATTGGATGATATAAAAGAAATGGATAAATTCCTAGACATATACCACCTACCAAAACTAAATCCAGAGAAGATCAATCTCTTAAGCAAACCTACTAATTCCATCAAGATTGAAAAATGTAATGAGAAAAACCTCCCCAAAGGGAAATTCTATCAAAACTCATAGAAATGAAATCCCTTTTTTCTCATGCTTTTTAACATACTTGGAAAACAGGGACTGTTCCTTTATGAAGGTAAGACAACCAATATCTATCAACAAGACAAAAATATTTAGCTGACTCTCTGTCAGCAGATGAACCATCCCTAGACTGCAGCTAAGCCCAGGTGAAACTACACAGGAATTGGCAAGATGAGCAGGAGTGTAACTTCCATGGTGAGCCTGATTACTGCTCCAGGGTGATGGACACTGAGGACACTCAAAATGCACCAAAGCAGAAATCCAGAAGCTGCTGAGGGCACAACAGTGTAGTAGACTTAAAGTAACCCACCAAGGCCCAGGAAATTTTTGGCAGAAGAGGGGGCAAAAAAAAAAAAAAAAAGTAAGCGCCATAGAGTTGGAGGGAATAGCCAGAGACATCCCCCCCCCCCAATAACCCACCCAACAAACACACGCAATGACATATTGTTGCTCTCACAATTCATACAGCAATCCCACTAAGGACGGCCCTCAGTGGAGTGGTGGCAGGGAGGAGTGAAATGATGGTACCAACACAGGATGTGTCCATGCAAAATTTATACTTAGTAAAAAAATCATGTATGAAAATTGTTAGATGTAATCCCTAGACCTAAACATGCCTTGCATTCACCCACAGTTCTGATTTGGCCCTATGCTATGCTGGAATAAGAGTCAATGCAGGGTGAGCATCTACTACATGCCAGCCACAGTCCTAAATACCTCATGTGGACCCTCACACTTTATTATCAAGAAGCATTAGGAGGGCTGGAGAGATGGCTTAGAGGTTAAGCGCTTGCCTGTGAAGCCTAAGGACCTGGGTTGGAGGCTCGGTTCCCCAGGTCCCACGTTAGCCAGATGCACAAGGGGCCAAACGCGTCTGGAGTTCGTTTGCAGAGGCTGGAAGCCCTGGCGTGCCCATTCTCTCTCTCTCCCTCTATCTGTCTTTCTCTCTGTGTCTGTCACTCTCAAATAAATAAATAAATAAATTGAAAAAATATTTAAAAAAAATTAAAAAAAAGAAGCATTAGGAGCAGCTACTCTTATGTTGACTCTCAGGCTACATGTGTGGGGATGAACCCTGCTAAATACGATAGAAGAAAGCAAACACGGGCCCTTAATTGCCAATCCTAGGATGCTAATATCACTACTATATGACCTGTATGGCATATAAAAGTTTCAATTCATTCATTTTTAGTTCTTTTCTTCATTGTCATTTTCCTAAATATTTTGATTTCTATCATCCATACATATTTGCAATGCATGTCCTCTGGATGTAATTGATAATGTTCATTTTAATCTCTTATTTAGGAGGAAATGTCTGTGCTCACACTGAAGAGCAAAGATGCATTCCACATGCAGTCCCTAACCTATGGCTTTTCTACTATCCTGCTGCATTTTAATCATATATAAAAGCTTGGCATAATGTGCTCTTACAGCTATTTCATCTGTTTCCATTTTTTTTTTCATTTATGAATCTGAAAAATAAACTAATGTTTTTTTTTTTTAATTCTGATGCTTTACTTTTTCTCATATTAAATTTAAAAGTCCTCATGGGGAAGAGGAATGGAAAAGAGAAACTTGGTCAAGTGAAGAGACCACTTCAAGGGAGTTGGAAAGGCTGAGATTTTATTTGACTCTACCCCTTATCTATCATGCACCCTTAGGTTTAACCTCACTGCACTGGGCTTGGTGAAGAGGTGTATGAGCTGCTCTGATAACATGTACCCAATGAGCCAGATCCTTCAAATGATCCCATTGCACTTGGGGATTAAGTGAAGTCATTTGAAGAGGCATTAACCCTTTCTGGTTAATGAATTTTTTATGCACGAGTAAAATAACTCACTAAACACTGTCTGCTGTCCTTCAATGTACACCTCTTCTCTCCCAATTGCCTAACTTACACAGAAAATGTCACTCTCAGTCAATAACTTAGTGGTACTTGAGAGAAGTGCTGAGCAGTGGAAAAGAAAAGGGAATAGCAAGTAAATGAAACGACCCTCAACAAACAGGTGAACAAACTGTAGAAAATCAATGGCATGAAAATGGACTGCTTTCTACTCCTCATTGCATTTAGTTGCCTTTTTGTCAGCTCTCCCTCTTGATGGCTGCTAAAATCCCAGAGGAAGAGAGTCATAGAACAGCCCTGCCAGCCTCCCCTAGGATAAGCCTATTCATTCAGCTCTGGGGTGATTCCTTGGGATCAAAGAGGAACTCTTTCAGCTGGAGTCATTCCACTAATCTGCTTTAATTGCAGTAGATCAGTGCCATTTTCCAGGCTTCCTCTCCTAAATTTATTCATATTCAGTCTTCCAACATTGTCTCCATCCTTTTCATGAGACTTACCATCCACATGGTCATGGCCCCTTTCATACAACAATAAACTTGCCTCCTTCAAAGCGTCTCAGAGTCAGTTCTTCCAAGAGAATCATTGAGGAATCTAGGATTCTTCAGAGTAAAAACGTTTTTTCTTGGTGAAGGAGAAGGGATCTTCTATTAAATTTGTATGCTTCTTATGTTCTTGGGTCCTGTTGAGAAAAATTGCCAATGCAAGGCTGGAAAGATGGCTTAGCATTTAAAGTGCTTGCCTGTGAAGCCTAAGGACTCATACTCAACTCTCCAAGTCCCACATGTTTACAAGATGGCACATACACCTGGAGTTCAATTACAGTGGCTGGAGGCCCTGGTGTGCCAATTCTCTCTCCTCTCTCTGATAAAAAAAATTAAAAATTGGAAATGTGGAAGTCAAATTTATAGCCAAGAAACCCATTAATACTCTTTTTTTTTTCTTTTCTTTTCTTTCTGGTTTTTCGAGGTTGGGTCTCACTGTAGCCCAGGCTGACCTGTAATTCACTATGGAGTCTCGTGTGGCCTCAAACTCACTGTGATCCTCCTACCTCTGCTGGGATTAAAGGCAGGCGTGCACCACCACGCCCAGCCTCCATTAATATTCTAATTTCTGGGGAGATGGCTCAGTGGGAAAAAAAAAAAAAAAAAGTGCTTCCTATTTAAGCTGGAGCTTCTGAGTTCTGTCCCCAGGACCCACATAAAAAGCCAGAAGCCATGGGAAGCTTCTAATCCCCGCTGATGCTGATGGTGGCAAAATGGAAGACAGTCATGTGAGTATTTCCTGGAAGCTTATGGAAAATACAACAAAAAACTACAGCAGAGCAAGAATCTAGAGAGAGAAACCCTGCCTCAAATGAGGACCCAAAGGTCATCCTGTGACCTCCACACATGTCTGCAGACACACACACACACACACACACACACGCACACACAAGTACATATGCGTGAATACAAAGAGAAAATAAATAAAGAAGTGAATGTACCAAATTTCACAATCTGAGCAGCAGGACTCTGATAAGGTCTCATGAATATTGGCAACATCTCTTTTCAATTTGGAGGGTAAAACTATATCTAACATCTATTTGCCTGGATGCCTATTTCAAAATAAACAAGAAAATCCAGGCAAAAGCAAATGAATCAGACTGAGTTGTAGTTTTCTTTCTTATTATTATTCATTTAAAATATGGCTAATCAAGTGTAGTGGCTCATACCTGTAATTCCAGCTCTTGGATTACAGAAGCAGGAAGATTCCCAAGATTGTAAAGCCTGCCTAAGCTACAAAGTAAGACCCTGTAATAAAATAATAATAATAATAATAATAAATACATGACTGTGGGTCTTGAACAAATAATCTCTAGGAGCCATAGTTTCTTCAGTGTGGTCCAGGGATGAGCTCATTTAACTCTGTGATCAATAAGAAAACCAAAGAAATGATTTACCACTATCCCTGGCACATATCTTGAACTCAAAAAAAATTATATGTTTTGTGAGTAGCTCTGCTCCTTTCCTTCTACACTCTAAATGTGCTTTGTATATTTCCCACTGTCACAGAGTCCTGAGGAGGATATTCAGTTTAGAAGGTAGAATCAAAACAACAAAGAAACAGACCAAGGAAAGGGTGATAGGGTGATAGTGAATGTGGTCAAAATACAATGTTACACATGAGCAAAGAAACATCTTTGTGTACTTACTTAAAATTAATTTTAAAAAGGGAAATAAAGTGACATGGACATGACAAAAGTAGCCTAAAAATGAAATTAAATCTTCATAAGCATCAAATTCAAGTATTGTTTTAAAATGAGGTCCTGACTTATAGGCTGAATTTAACTCTCTTCAAAATCTAAGAGAGGAAAGTGAAAACTGAGAACAATCTTGAAAACTATTTCTCACTGGCATCCTTTTGCCAAAATTTGGACAAAATTTTCAGTACCATTAAAGCTGATGAAACTGAGCTGAAACAAACAATTGACAGCCCTTTCTTGTTATAATTTAGAAAAGAAGCTATCCTGTTTTCTTGAAAGTTGTCAAGAAACACCTTTCATCTCTTTCCTCATACTCTATTTCCTGGTTCAGAAACACAAGGTCAATGCCAGCCCAAACAACTATGAGTGCTTTAAAAAAAAAAAAAAAAGCTAGAATTCTGGTAGACTATATCATGGCAGCTGTAGCACCATCAATAAATGCTAGGTGAGAAAAAAAAATAGATATGGAGCTAGAATGGGCCTTGAAAGTACAATACATACTAAGGATTGTAATTTAATATGTGCTCCACCTGTACATAGTGTTGGACAACAAAAGTAGTGAAGCTCGTGTCAGGTCAGAATAACCTCCACTCATTGAATGTACTGCAGAGAGGAGTTGTCTTGATGGAATCATCTACTTCAAAATACCTACTTCATTGAGATCTGAGAACAGGAAAGCATTTGGATTTTGTAAGGCACCAGGATAAAAGTTATATTGTATGTGCAACTCAATATCACAGGATAAACACTGGATTTGGATAGATCTCTGCTCATTTAAGAAGGAGTAAACCAAAGCAACATGTAGGCTATGTGGACAGATAAACAGTAGTTCGAAGGGGACAGTTCCATGCAGGTTCTTGTAAATCCTAAAAAATATTTAACCAGATCCAGAGACAATTTTGTAAAATTGTTTGACATCTTCAGTTAAGGTTGGAACTAGCATCCATCTGTATCCAAACAATCTCAGTACAATTAAAGTTCTTCATTAGCAGGACTTACTACATAAACATAAATCATAGCTCCTTTTGTCAAACAGGAGCCATAATCCTCAGAGAGTAGAGAGGGTGACATGAACATATAACAGGATTAATCAAAATAAAGATGTGTATCCTAAGGCAGGATAGTTACACTGGAAGATATACCTAAAGAGCTAATTAGAACCACAGCAGCTTGGTTCATATTTCTAGACCAAGTATTTACCAAGTGTTTCTTCTGTGTCAAACACTGCAAGCAGTGAACAAGATACAGCAACCTAAAACTCACATAACTAACCCTGAGGAATCCAGACCCAAATGTAAAAAGTGTGACAAAAATAAGTGACAGTATGGCTTAGCAGTTAAGGTGCTTTTATGCAAAGCCAAAGGACCCAGGTTCAGCTCCCCAGAACCCACGTAAGTCAGATGCACAAGGTGACACATGCATCTGGAGTCCGTTTACAGTAGCTAGAGGCCCCAATGTACCCATGTTTTCTTCTCTCTCTAGCTACCTATCCCTTCTTCTCTCTCTCTCTCTCTCTCTCTTAAATAAAACAAATAAAAATAAAATATTAAAAAATAATGGACAGGAGAAAAAGTGTAAGATGTTCAAGAAAGTATATACTTGGCTATTTTAGGCATAGAGAGTCTAAACAATTCCCAGAGAAAATTATATGAAACTGAGACACCGAAAAACAAAGCTAGCAAATTTAAGTCTTTCAAAAAACATGGTGAATTTTTTTAGAGAAATTTCTATTTATTTATTTATTATTAATTAGTTTTGTACTCAGTGAATATAGTCAAGTTGGTATCATTGTTAGCCTCATCCATGTCCTACCTGCCCCCCCTCCAGGCCCCTCCTTGTTGAGGTATATGGGTCATGTGTTGTGGAGTTATATGGGTAGGAGGAAATGTCTCTGTGTATCATGATCTAATGTGTCGTTCTGACATTCTCTTTGCCCCCTCTTGTGCAAAATTTCCCTGAGCCATGTTGGGTTCATTTTGGGCCTGCTTTAGTGATGAGCTATTGGGAGCGTCTGTGTCTCTGGATATGTGATTTGGTAGGAGTTGATTTTTCTTTGTGTCGATCTCCTTCACCCTTGTGCTGGTACCAGGTTCACCAAGAAAACAGCACCCTTGCTTGTTTTGCCAATTATTCTTAGTTTCAGCTGGGACCCTTTTGAGGTATATCTGAAAAAGAGAAGCAGATTCTCCAACTGAGAGTAATATTAGCACCAGATAAATGGGATAACCCTTTTCTTTTTTTATAGAGAATTTAATAGGTGTAGGCCCTCTTGTGGCCCATGATTGGCCGTAGCTCTCTGTAATGAAGATAGGCAGAGGCTTGGAAAGAAGGCTAGAATGCCTTAATCCTAGTGTGCAAAGGACTAGGGTTAGATATGAAATTAGAGTATGTGGTTTTCAGAGAAAGTAGCTTTGAGAGTATTCCTAATGTGCTGGAAGCCATTGGAAATTCTAAGACTTTTAAGGTCTTAAATATTTGAGTCAATTCATGTAGTTTTCCACATAAAGAAGAATCTGAGGCAAAGGTTAAATGTGAAGGTTTGCTGGAGGATCTTCATGCAGATGAACAGGGAGGCCCTGGAAAGCAGAAGACCCAAGACAAGGACGCAAGGCATTGTTCAATCAAGAATAACTGTTGCACACTAGGAGCCTAACTGAGAAGCATACCCAATATTCTGTTAACTATCTGCCAAAAAGGGTAGGGAAAACTGGTCTCTTATCATCTGCCATCAATTGTAAAGCCCTAGAGGTGACAAATCCTCTTTAGAGAACACTGATCTCCCTGCAGTTCTGAGTGCATGTATAGTGTGCGGGCTCCCCAAACACATTATATATACCACAGCATCAGAGGAAGATGGGGCGAGGCACGTGGTGTAAACTAGAAGTAAGATGTGGCCTGGTTGTACATGGATGAGCCTCCACAAAGCCAATATAGTAGGGCTAGCTCAGGAAACACGTGATCAGGCATAGTTCATGTAGTAAGTAAGTGGGGATTTCTATCCATTGTGAAAGATTACTTAGATTTTTATCTGCCAAAGCAGTTTGCTGAGGACAACAAACAAATCGAGGTACAGAAGAAGATGTGGGAGGATGGGGGAGGTTACTCAGGCTTTTAAACAAGACAAGCTGGTGCCTTGCCTTGGGTTTCAAAACTACAGTAACAGGAATGGAGATGATAATGCCTTAGGAGCAATATTTCCAGATATTACTTTACATTAGAGATAAAAACTGAAGTAAATCATTGCGACAGGAGATTATGACTACTGCGGGGACTGTAGCAGTCACCCAAAAGAGAGAGCCAGAGAAGATAGCCAACATCTGTCTGCCTACATTCTACTGTGATGCTGGCACTGTGCATGCAAGGAGCAGAATCAGAGCCTCCTGAAAATGTAGAAGACCTGAGCAGAAACTGCATCTGAAGCACAGGAAAGACAATTTTTACTTCAAGATCAGCTCAGAGAGTAATCTGATAACACAATAGAAACAAATATACCATAACATATTAATAGAATTCAGAATCTGCATAGCATTCATTGATGTCCAGGAAAAATATAATGTCAAGGCCAAAGTTACTTAATACATGAAGAAAGAAAACCTGGAAAACATTCTTATAGGAAAGAAAACAACTGATTATAAAATGTAACAGATGTTGCAACCAACAGCAAAGAATGTTAAAGTGACTATTATAAATATCCTCATTAAAAAGAAAACAAAACAACTTTTAAATGTCTGAAAATCTCAGCAAAGGAATGAAAAGTTTCAGCAGAAATAAAGCAAGCGAACAAAAAAAAAGGCCAAATGAGTTATGGTATCAAGAATGAGGGAATAAGGGATACAGTGGACACCTTGTCCTGCTAACCAATAAGTTAATTCATGAATTTATTTTTCAAAAAAATGTTGAAAATATCCTTAGGAAACCATGAAATAAATAAATACACATTCAAGAAAATCTATTCAATCAAGAAGTGATAGCTTATGAAAAATGACTTGTGCCACTCTTAACATTGTACCACATGAATTCCACCCTAGTTAATGCAGCCAGGATGGTTTCCCCACCCTCAATATAGCACCTAGGCTCAAGTCATCCCCACAACTGCTTACTAAGCACCCTGTTAAGGAGCTCCATCTCAGACCAGTGAAACAGAGAAACCATACTTTCTTCATCAACATAGCATCCATTTAGATAACAGAAGTTTGATGTCAGCTATTCAAGGCTCAAAAGGCTTCAACCCTAATCTATTATGCCAGACAAGCTTGTAGAGTAAAAGTTCTAGGTCAAGGGAGCAAGCACAAAAGATGAGGGTTTATCTGCTGTTGGTATGGAATATGGAAGGACCTGGCTGGAATCTGGAAGAGAGCCAGTCCCCAGACAGTTAGCTCATCTAGTGCTAGAAGGTGCAACATGAGTAACTATGGGAAAGTGATGAACATCTGTCCAAGCAATTTGTGATCTAAGCTACTCAGCAGCAAACAACCTGACATGATACTCACATAAGTGCAATAGTGGAGCACAGCCATGGTGGGAAACCAACTGCTCTTGATTCGGAAAACTGATCTGCTCAATAGAACAGAACTCATAGCTAGAGATGGGAATCAAGTCAGAACCATATCCAAAATTGAGCCCACTCTGCATTATCAAGCTCCCACCAATCGTGGGCTACAAGAGGGCCCACACCTATTAAATTCTCTCCGAAAAAAAAAGAAAAGAAAAGAAAAGAAAACGATGGTTATCCCATCTATCTGGTGCTAACTTCACTCTCCATTGGAGAATTTGCTTCTCTTTTTCAGATGAATGCAGATTCTTAGGACAGAACCAGCCCATCATACCTCAAAAGGGCCCCAGCTGAAACTAAGATTAATTGGGGAAATGAGCAAGAGTGCTGCTTTCTTGATGTACCTGGTACTAGTACAATAGTGAAATATAGACACAGGGAACACTCAACTCCTCCCAAATCAGATATCTAGAGACACAGAGGCTCCCAAGACCTCATCACTGAAGCAGCCCTAAAATGAACCCAACATGTCTCAGGAAAAGTAGCAGAAGGGTGAAAAGAATGTCAGAGCCACATGTTGGGTCATGATACACAGAGACATTGCCTTTTACCCATAACTGATGTCTAACCCCACAATGCACAACCTATATTCACCAATGAGGAAGGTCCCTGTGGAGTGGGGAGGACAGGTAGGAGGCTAACGATGGTACCAAGATGACTGTATACACTGAGTACAAACTAATTTTATAAAATGATGAGGGTTTACCCACCCTCCCCAGTGTCACTCATGTGATCTTATGAAAAACAGATCACAGGCTTTGGTGTTGGTGTTACTTGGTAGGACAAGAAATATGAAAATAAGACCATAAAGAATCTTCATAACACTGCCTAAATATTTTATCATTACATGCAACAGAGTAGAGAAATCCTTGCATAAGGATGTTTTGGCAATATATATAATCTTGGTGGAGAATTCACATGATCTTGGAAGCTCTGATTTAATCAAAAAATAGAGCAACCAGAAGGCTGAGACCTCTAAGAAGATCCCTGCTGTGATCAAAGACAACTAGTCTGCAAGACGGTTCTGTGCCTATGCTAGACCCCATATGACAAGAAAAGTCAGGGCAGGATACTAGATAACTAGTTTGAGAGAAAAGTCTGTATGCATAGTCAAGACCTCATACATTCAGAAGCAATCAGAGAGGGATCACAGATAACTAATGTGAGAGAAGGATGTGTGTGCATACTCTATATCCCAGACATTCAGAAGCAACTGGAGCAGAGTCACAGGGCTGCAGAGACATAGCTTGTCTAGAGGCCCACACAATATCATAAATGTAAGACTAGCATAACTGGCTGAATCTAACCTAATAAACACTGAATAGTAAGTTACTCTGATGTAACAGCAACTCAGAGAAAGCCAGATTACAAATGAAAACTTAGGGCTGGGGAAGTTGCCTAGTGGTTAAGTTGTTTGCCTGCAAAGCCTAAGGACCCTGGTGTGATTTCCCAGGACTGACATAAGCCAGATGTATAAGGGGACATATATGTCTAGAGTTCCTTTGCAGTGGCTAGAGGCCCTGAAGCTCCCATTCTCACTTTCTCTCTGCCTCTTCCTCTCTCTCTCTCTTTATCTGTCTCTCTAGTAAATAAATAAGATATTTTTAAAAATAATACAAAAAGTTGAAAAAATAATGAAAATATACTCTTCACCAGCAGTTTGAAAAATTATGTATAAGTCCATCATTATACTCTTTCAGAGGAAATAAGAGAGGTTCACCCAGTTTCAAGTTTCTATTTGAATGTGGAGGAAAATAAATAGGATCCTTGAATTATGACATCTTAAAAAAAAAAAAAAAAACTTATCCCAAGATAAAAGATAAGTAGTTGAGTACACAAGGAAACTTACAAATATCCTTTGACTTGTAAGTAGATTATGCTAAGGCATGGTCAAACCCTAGGCCGTCTAAACTACAAAAATAAAGGAAAACAAGTCTACTTAGGAAAATCAGATGATACAATTTGCAGGAAAAATATTTTCAGAATTCCTGTCATCATGACATGTAATAATCAAGCAATCATTAACTACCCCTGGGAACTATCACCATCTAGTCACTATAAAATAATGTGTCTTGCAGTGGGTTGAATGTAAATGTCTCATGGTTTCATGTGTTTGTGTTTGAGCTTTCTGATTAGCTTCTACCAGGTAGAGTCTTTGGAAGTTGGAGTCCTGTGGGAGGAAGAGGCAGTGTACCATCAGGGGTCAAACTTGGGACTGAGTCCAGCCCTATGTGTTAAAAGCCAGCTTACCTCAATGTTCTCTCTGCTGCTATGGATGTATGATGAAGTGAGCCAGCTTCTCCTACCATGACAAGCTTCTCCTAGAAACTGTAAACCTGAACAGCCTTTCTTTGCATAAGCTGCTCCAGCAATGAGACTATAATTGCAAACTATGTGCTGTGAACATTTATAACATATATGTTACATAATGAAATGGAAAAAACATGACTCACACACAAAGAAAGGCGCAATAGACACTGCCTTGGAAAGGCACAGATGATGGACTTAGCAGACACAGTGACAATGAAAGTCTGAGTATGTTCAAAGAATGTCAGGAAACCAGTCTGCATGAAAAAAAGAAAAGTTTTAAAATTTCATCAAATAGAAATATGAATAGATATTTAATTAAAAAGAAAGTTGGCAATAGAAAATATAATAACCAAAAAGTTCAGGAAATTGTTCAGCAGAAAGTTTAATCAAGCAAAATAAAGAACCAGCAAACTTGAAAATGGGCCAAAGGAGATTAGGCAAGAGAAGAGCACTGAGGTAAGCAGAGAATCAATAACATGTTACAGTTACCTTCTTATTATTGGGACAAAACACTCAACCTAAAGCAGCTGATGGGAGGGAAGGTTTTACTTCAATTCAAGCTTACAACTCAGAGGGGAAGCAACATCATGATGGAGGAAGCTATCTCACTTCATCATTCATGCATGGTAGAGAGTAAACAAACAGCCAGAGCTCAAGCTGGCTCTGAACACACTAGGCTAGCCTTGAATCCACCGCCAGTCACACACCTCCTCAAGTAGGGCTCTGTCTACTGTAGACTAAGTAGGGAACTGAATCAAAAATATCTGAGGCAGGGCTGGAGAGATGGCTGAGAAGTTAAAGTAATTGCCTGCAAAGGCTAAGGACCTGGGTTTGACTCCCCAGAACCCACATAAGCCAGAGGCACAAGATGGTGCATACATCTGGAGTTCGTTTGCAGTGGCTAGAGGCCCTGGCAAGTCCATTCTCTTTAAATAAATAAATAACTTTAAAAAATATATCGGAGGCTATGGGAGACATTTAGATTCAATCCATCATATTACGCTAAACATAGCCTCAGGGAATGTAAGACTACACTATAGACACCAACATGTATGTTATGTATATATTAGAAAAAGAGGCTATGGAGGGAAATGTACAGAAAGCACATGTAAAAATACTCTTGAAAACTCCCAAAGTTTGTAAGCAAATTTCAATCTACCTACTAAGAAACTCACATAACTCCAAGCAGTATAACAACGAAAGAAATCCACTTCACTATATATCAGAGTCAGAACTGAAAGCCACGTTCAAAGAAAGAGGTGGTCATGAAATCTAAATGACGAAAATTACTTCATGTACAAAAGGAAAAGAGTCAGATTAATACATGACTTCTTTTATTCATTTGTGTACATATATGTGTATACATGTGTGTATGCATGTTCCCAGTCATGTGGGTGTGTTTGTATGTTCAAGCCTGTGTTGGTGTATGCTTGTACATATGATTATGCATGACAATGTGTATATGTAGCTGCACATGTGCATGTAGAGGCAAGAGGACAACAGAGATGTCATTCCTTTGTAATGCCATCCTCCTCCTTTGAGACAGGGTCTGTCAATGGCTTAGAACTCATTATGTTAAGCTGTCTGACCAGTGAACCCCAGGGATATACTCCAGTTCCTTGATGCTCAGATTACAGGTATGTGCCATCATGCCTGAAATTTTGTGAGGACTGTCATTTGAATTTAGATTTCCTTGTTTGTAGAAAAAGTTTATTGACTGAGCTTTCTCCCCATCCCAGAACAGAATTTCTTATGAGAGTAAAGTAATATATTCAACATACTACATGTCTTGTCAACAAAGTGTTTTATATTCATTACTGCTAGCCTTAAAAATGAAGAGGAAATAAAGATACTCTCAAATAAAATGAGAGTAAATCTGTTACTAGTAGACCTGATTGACAAGGAGTCTATAGATCTGTAGAAGCTTGAAGCAAGTGGAACCTGACAGAAGCCAAATTTATATGTGTATGTGTGGTAGAAAGAGAGAAAGTGAAAGAAAGAGAAAGGGGTCAACATGAAGGTAATTATTTAAGTAATATACAATGATTGTGTTTTGAAGTCTTTTATCTACTTAAAGATCAATTTCTTCAAGCAATATTCACATAATGATGTTACTTGTCATAATGTATTTGACAACAACACACAATGGAAGTATGCAGGAGTAAGCTGTATTGCCATTAAAAATGACAACACCTGTAACTTAAAATCACAGGTAGAACAGAATCAGAAAGGAAAATAAAGAGAATATAAAAAAATTATAAATATATGTTTACTCCTTAATTTTAAATAGCAATTATATAAAATAATAACATGTAAATGTGTTGTATAGTTTGTAATTTACATAAGCATAATAGTACAACAGTAGCAAAAATGGGGATTATAAATTCAACAATAATAATAAAAAACATGGATGTGCAAGTGTCTGTATTATAGTGGGTGGAGTCCTTGGGGGTATTTACTGTGGAGTGGTTTAACTGTGTCATATGGGTTCTCTATTTCTAAGTTTTGAGATACCTCTGAATTGATTTCTGTATGGCTGTTCTAGTTTACATTCCCACCATCAGAAAATAAAAGTGTTTCCTTCCCTTCATCTACTCCAGCATTTGTTGTCAGATTTCTTGAAGAAAACTATTATGAGTTGTGTAATCTGATATCTCAGAGTATTTTTAATTTGCATCTCCCTGATGGATGAGGGTGTTTAACATTTTTGAAAGTACTTACCATTTATGTTTCCTCTTTTGTGAAACCATCTGTTGGGTTAGCTCAGTTAATTGGTAGTTTGATTTTATTTTACTGTGTTTTCAAGTTTTGCAATTCTTTATAAATTCTGTTTATTAACCTGCTTTCTGAGGTATAGATGGCAAAGAGTTTCTCTCATTTCTCTCTGTTTGCTTTGCTGGTGGTTTCTTTTGCTGTGCAGAAACTTTTTAATTTCTAGAAGTCCATTTGTCAACGTTTGGGACTATTTCTTGTGCTACTATGGTCATGTTCAGAAAGCTCATGCCTATGCCTGTATCTTCGAATGTGTTTTTCAATTATTCCTCCAGCAGTTGCAGTATATTAGGTTTTAGGTAAAAATCTCTGATCCATTTTGAATTGATATTTTTATAGGGTGGAAGATATGGATCTAATTTTATTATTTTACAGGTGAATATTCAGTTTAACCACCACCAAATGTTGAATAGGCTATCTGTTTTCTGCTGGATGTTTTGATTCAAATATTAGGTGGCCGAAGCAGTGGGAATTCATTTCTGGGACTTCTGCTATGTTCAATTGGTCTATTTGTTTGTCTTGCTACTGATACCAAACTCTTCTTGTCACTATTGCTCTGAAGTATAATTTGAGATCAGCTATTGCAATACCACATGCTATGTTCTTTCTTTTTAGTATTGCTTTGCATATTTATGGTATTTTGCAACTTCATATGAATACTTGTTATTTATTTATTTATTTTTGCAGATCAGTAAGGAATGTATTTGGGATTTTGTTGGGGATTGCATTGAATCTATTGATTACTTTTGGCAATATAACTTTTCACCCAGCATTGATCATGCAAATACAGAAGCATGAAAGGGTTTTGCATTTTCTAATATTCACTTTGATTGTTTTTTGTAGTGTTTTCAAATGTTCATTTATAGAGATAATGTCATATTTTGAGCAAGGCTTATTCCTAGGGATTTAATGGTTTTGGAGCTAGAATAAATGGGTGATATTCTTATGTTTTTTTCTCTCTGAGCTCATTATTGGTATATATAAATGAAATTGATTCTTATGTGTTAATTTTGTACCCTGTATCTTTATTGAAATATTTACCAGCTCCAGGAGTTTTCTTATAGATTCTATTGGGTCATTTGTGTATTGAATCATTTCATCTGTAAATGGGGATAGTTTGACTTCTTCTTTTCCTATTTTTATTCCTTTTTATGTCTTCTTGCTTCTCTAGTTAGGACTTTGAGCATGATATTGAATAAAGGTGGAAAGAGTAAGCATTTTTGTCTCATTCTTGATATTAGAGGAAATGGTTTCAGTTTTTCCTAATTTGATATGATGTTGAATGTGGGTTTGTCATATATAGCCTTTATTATTTTGAGTTATACTCCATATATTCCTACTTTTACCAGGACTTTCATCATGAAAGCATACTAAAATTTATTGAGTTTTTTTTTAAGAATCAGTTAAAATGATTCTGTGATTTTTTTAAAAAATATTTTTATTTATTTGTTTGAGAGTGACAGACAGACAGAGAGAGAAAGAGGCAGATAGAGAAAGAATGGGCACACCAGAGCCTCCAGCCACTGCAAGAAAACTCCAGATGCATGCGCCACCTTGTGCATCTGGCTTATGTAGGTCCTGGGGACTCAAACCTTGAACCAGGGTCTTTAAGCTTCACAGGAAAGTGCTTAACTGCTAAGCCATCTCTCCAGCCTGATTGTATGATTTTTATCTTTGAATTTATTTAAATGTTATATTACATTTATTGATTTTATGTATGTTGAACCAACTTTGCATCTCAGGTATAAAGCTAATATTCTCATTATGGATAATCTTTTTAGTATGTTCTCAAGTTGTTTGTGAGAAACTTGAGAATTTTTGCATCTGTCTCTACCAGGAAAATTGGTCTGTAGTATTATTTTTTGATTATATTTTCATCTGCTTTAGGAATTAGTGTAGTACTGGCTTAGTAGAATAAATTTGAAAGTGTTCCTTCCCTTTCTAGTTTGTGAAGCAACTTCAGGAATGGTGGTATTAGGTCACCTTTAAAATTTGATAGACTTTGTGGTAAATTTATCTTGTTCTGAACTTTTCTTTGAGAGGAAATTTTCAATTACTCTTTCAATGTCATTGCTTGTAATGGATCTATTTAAGTTTTGATATCTTTGATATTTAACTTTTATGGTTTATATATGTTCAGAAAATTATATATCCTCTATGTTTTCAATATTTTTGGAGTATAAGCTTTCAAAATATTCTGTAATAGTATTTTGAATTTCACTGGGGTTTGTTGTAGTTTGCATCTGACTTTGAGTCTTCTCTCGTCTTCTTTTTTTTTTTTTTTGTTTTTTAGTTTGGCTAATAGTTTATCAATCTTATTCTCTTTCACAAAAACTAATCAACTCTTCATTTGATTATGTCTGTGCATTATTCTTTTAGTATCATTTTATTACTTTCTACCTTGTTGCCTTATAAAGAGAAAATTATAGCAATAAATTCTTATATCAGCACATACAAAATGTCTCAAATCATAATCTACATTATTTGTTAATCACAACATAAAGGAGATAAATAAATCTAAAGGCAAACAAAAATTTCATAAATAATAAACATAGTCCTGAAATCAGTGCATTTCAGACATGAAAAAAATAGAGTAATATCAGTTGGAAAAGAGATAGTTATTGAACAGATAAATAAAATTAAAAACCTCTAATATAACTGACAAAGAAAGACAACAAATATACAAATTTCTCTTTTTAGGAAATAAATAGGGGATAAGATCAAAGACTTGGACAATAGAGGGATAGATAGTATAAATAACCCTATAACAATTAAGCAAATTTATTCATAATTTTTAAAAAGCCTTAATAAAGAAGGCTCAGATGGTTTAATCAGATAATTTCTGCCAAATGCTTAAATGATTATCAATACCAACTCTATACATTTCTCTAAAATACATAAGAGGCAATTTGTTTTTTCAGGGTAGGGTCTCACTCTATACCAGGCTGACCTGGAATTCACCATGTAGTCTCAGGGTGGCTTTGAACTCGTGGCAATCCTTTTACCTCTGCCTCCCAAGTGCTGGTGTTAAGGGCATATTTTATATTTTTTTTCATAATTCTAGCCAAATAATTCTTCCAAAGCCAGAAAAACAAAAAGAACTATGGACCACAATCCTGCACAAAGGTAGAAAGCTCCTTAAAATATTAACTAATAAAGATCAACCATATGTTTAAGTAATTATAAACCTACCAACTGGATTTTATTCCTGAGAACCACTCTAGTGAGTTATTCAAAGATCAGTGTATTTCATCATTTAACAGTTAAAGAAGAAAATCATCTCATTACTTAATCAATAAAAAGTATTTGAGTAAATTTGACAGCCATTAACTAAACTCCCAGGAGAAACTAAACTACATCAATTTAGTAAAAATGAATCTATTAAAATGTATAGTTCACAGTGTATGTAATGGTATTAGACTAAATACTTTCTCTTGTGTATCTGATACAGATTGGGGGGGGGAAGAAGGCACTGGATTTAACATGAGTGTCTAAGTAGAAAACTCCAGTAGAAAAATGTTCAAGAAAAGAAACAAATTCCGCAACAAAATGTACCAACACCACTGAGTACACGTTTTGTTTTACTTCACAACCAAAGGAGAGTTAAATGATAAACATAATTCAGTTGCTGATCAAATAATAAACAACGTACAAAATAAAAATACATTATTAAGGCTTCCATGAGTGTATACTTTTCCCATGAAAGCATGTAAGGGATGCCTGCAAAAGTGTTATTGAAAAATCTATGATTAGATAAAAGTATGTATTTGCTTTACTAATAACACTTCCATGATTGAATCTAACAATAATGTAAAAGATCTTGCTAGTGGCAACTTGAAATTTCAACCAATAGCAGAATAATTAAATTGTATTTCGAGAGAGCCACTTGGGGAAATCACATAGATATATTAGAGATCCTACATCTGGGATGGAGAGATGGCTTAGCTGTTATGGTGCTTGCCTGAAAAGCCAAAGTGCCCAGGTTCAATTTCACAGGACTCATATAAGCCAGATGCACAAGGTGGTGCATGCATCTGGAGTTTGTTTGCAGTGGCTAAAGGCCCTGGGGTAACCAATCTCTCTCTCTCTGGTAAATAAATGAAAATTAAAAAAAATAATCCTATATCCTAAGGCTATTTCTACCTTAGGATATGTCTATAACATAGTATTAGATGGAGTAAGCAGAAATGTATATAAATAATAACTTGGCATCTGGAGGCTTCCTCCCTGTTAGCTAATTTTCATAGTTCTAGAAAGTACTATGCAGACTTCTGGGGGTGTGACCCAGTCTAACCCAGCTGTAGACTCTGTAAACTACATAACTGACCTGCCAAAAAGATGTGCTCACTTGTGCAATAGTGGCACAACTATTATAGGGGCAACAAACTACTCTCTGGTTGGATTTGAGGCTCTTTCCACAGGGAGGAATTCACACATGGTACTGAAAACCTGGTCAAAAGCCTAGGTATAGGGAGGTCATAAGCCCTAGGGGGAAGCCTACTGCCATGGTTGTGCTAAATGGGTAGGTTATCAACCTGCTTTCTAAATATTTATGTTTATATCCACATAACGTTGTTCTAATCTTTGAACATGAAAGTTTCTCTTTGCAATGGGAAAAAGGTTACTGCACAGAGATATGGCTTGTAAACATACTGAGCACAAGTAAATATGCACTCAAACCTAAACAGATATATACCACCCACCCAAGGCTCAGGAAACACTGAAAATGAGGGCAGAAAGTAAGAGCTGTAGGCTTGATAGGAATGTTGCTTTCTGGATACCACATGGCTATTACACTCATTAACTCATAGCAGCTGTAGTGTCCACACAGGATTGAGCCTTCACACATCCCTTCATGGATGGGGAAGGGACTCACAAGACTCTATTCCTCCTAGGCTGGAAATTGGAAGTTTATATTTGCTAGGGAAAAGGTAGTCATGTTCTTTGATGGTTTAGCCACTGGTAACCCCAGAGACATGCACATTCAATCAACTCTACTTTATTTCAGTAGGACACACACACACACACACACACACACACACACACACACACACACACACACTCATGAGAGAGAGAGAAAGACAGAGAGAGATGAAAGAAGCAAGAGGATGAGTTGGGGAGAAGGATGAGATTACATGTATAAGGAATGTTTTCTACAAAACCAAGTTGATGTATTAGGGGAAATTTGACAAGTGACTCTAAAAATTAACTCCAATAGGGTTGTGCATAGCTGCCACAGTATTAAAAGATGTGGAGTAAAGTAAGAAGAAAGAAATTCTTAGATTGCATGTGTCTTTGGATTCTCATATCACTTTTAACAAACCAATGCTTAACATACTTGAAACTGTAGACCATGTCACAGGAAGGATGATGTAATAATCTCTTTCAGGTTGAACAACATTGGAAAGCTTTGGTCACAAGCAAAAGCATTATCAAATGCTTCTGAATGTTGGTTTGTTTCAGTTGGCATAAATGATTTGGGTTATATCTGGGTCTATTTATTCAATGATCATACCTTCAATTAGTTTTGACCACCCAACAATATCAGATGTGAATAAATTAACAACAACAACAACAAAACAGGTGGACTTTGGGGTCTTAATGTCATGTGTCAGCTAGGAACTAGGCTAATACTATAGGGCAGACCAGAGCTTTTGGAGAATAACTAAGATTATGTGATTATATTTTTTTTTCTCCCCTTTGGTTGGTTGGCTTTTTGGGTGTGTGTGTGTGTGTGTGTGTGTGTGTGTGTGTGTGTGTGCCTACTTGGTGAATGGGCACTCTGAATCAACAATAAAGAGTAGTAATAAAAAAGCAATATTTTTCACATCAGCATGATGTATGATAGGAAGGAGTGTGTGTGTGCCAAGTGTGGAGTCATGACACAGAAGCAGTAGGAGTTTGAGGGAAGATTTTAGACTACCTCTGCAATTAATGTGTCGTTTTCATGATCAGAAAAAGGATAAATCTTTAAAAATGACAGGGATAATTTCATTAAGAGCATTATACTCAATGAAATTCAGGTATCTGCTGCTTAAAGCAAAGACATGTGAGTCATACATTTTAAATCATTTTGCATTTGATTTGTGAAGGAACAGAGGAAAAGACCATGAGTTCCTTTTGCCCCTGTTATGGATATACTTTCCAAGAGGGAGGAGGCAGATAAGGAAGAAGCCAAAAAGCGTGGAAAAATCAAGTTGAAAGTCAGCTACTGTATAAGAAATACTAAAGCAGTCCTATAAGTGGATGACACAAAGGAGGGATTTCTTTCCTTTCAGGACAACTATTAATTCATGAACAGGAATTTGTTCCTTTTACATAGGCATTCCAAGAAAATGGAATATATCTTCCTCCTTAAATTCACATAGGCTACCCAGAAACTCACAAGTTCCTGGATATTATATTAAAATAGTCATATTAACAAGCAATCATTTTAAGTGTATAGTTACTGGTAACAATCTCTGTTAATGCAATCAAAATCTATACTTGGATTAGAACAAAAGGATAAAACATTAGAAAGATATTTTCTTAAAAATGTACCTTTATTAAAATGCTTATTCTTTCTTAATTCATTCACACTGAGTGTTATAGCACCATTAGTAAATTGTTGTTTTATGAGACTGTTTCACTTAGGAAATTTCTTAATTCATTACATTTTATTAGATCAGCAGTAATGAACCAAAAACAATATCATTTATTTTTATTACTAGTGTAGGTTAAATCACAATGATTTATATAGCCAGATTGAAGCAATGACTGTGTAATTACTCTGTTATTGTCAACGATATATTTTTCTTAACTAAGACACTTTAACCACATATAAAGTCGATAAGTACAGAAACTTGTAAATGAAAATAGTAAACTAGTTACTCAGTACCATTTTGCACTGAAGGTACCATGTATATTCCTTCCGTGGGGATGTGATGACTATAGAGAAAATGGACAAAACATTACTATTAGTGTAGTGACGATGGTAAGCATGTCACAGTCAGTTAGAATAATTTTAAAATGTTATTTATAGTATTATAATTATAAAGGTGCTGATTTACCAAAGCAGAAAACATATGTAACAATTTCATGTAGATAGTTTTTTGAATGTTTCTCCTGTTTGCATGAAGAATAATTTCTAAGCATCTACAACCATTTTCTTCACAATTATGAAAGTCATAGTAGTATTAGTAAACAATCAGTCTTACTTTGGAAGCCTATGCCATTTCTACTGCCCTGTCCTTACATGTAGCGAAGACTAACTGCGTTAGAGCTTTCATAATTTGAAGATGTGGAGATGTATCATAGGTGATTTTCTTTTCCTAAGTAAATAACCTTCATTGAAATAAGTGTTAGAATATTGGGTCAACACAGATTTTGCTTTGATTTATTAGTGGCGTGCCAATATTTGAAGCTATTGTGAAATGATTGCCTTAAAAATATTCAGAGAAATAACATTATGGGTCAACCATCAAAAGAATGCTAATACTAAAAAAAAAAAGAAAATGTCATAACTCATTTTGCAATAAAACCTGATTGGAACATTCAGGTATTTCCTTCCCTTCTTTGTTCTAGTGATGGCTTAGCTGCTTTGTCACAGCTGTATATGTTGAATAATGCTATAGAATTTACAGTGAGTATTCCATATATAGTCTTAGTGTCCTCAAACATAGCAATCCTCCTACCCTGGCCTCCCAAGTGCTGCGATTAAAGGCATGGACACCCACTCAAGGCTGAGTCTTCTGTACCAGAGAATCAATTTGCCATATTGTCTTCTAAAGCTGAGAAAAGAAAAATACAAAGTCATTATTCTGAAACACACATCTGAGACAAAGGTCATGAATTTAGTTTACCTTTTCAGTAAACAATAAATTTTCTTTGGAAAGATGGAATGAAGAGGAGACTTTTATACTAAGCTCTATGGATTCTCTCATTTTAAAATATCTTATTTTTACTGCCTAAAATTTTTCTATACCTTACTTGATTAATTCCACACACGAGGGTGAAACAGAGTCAAGTGTTCAGGCACAGTATTGCTGTAGATAACATGAAGACAGCCTAGACACTCCACTTATAGAAAATCCAGGAGAGGCCTTCTCATGAGTGACCTGTGAATGAAATGTAAATCATGAATGCTTTGTCAAAAAAAAAAAGAAAAGAAAGAAAGAAGACATGTGTGGTGATGCACACCTTTAATTTAAGCTCTGGGGATGCAGAAGTAAGAGGATCACCATGAGTCTGAGGCCACCCTGAGATTACAAAGTGAATTCCAGGTCAGCCAGGACTAGCGTGAAACCCTATGTTGAAAAACAAAAGAAATTAAAAAAAAAATACAGGGATGAGCTTATAGAACTAAAAGAGGAGTGAATATATTAGATTCGGAAAAATCACCTGGCAATATAGCCTCAAAAGTGAAGAAAGCCCACAGAGGCTGTCAGGATTATATGCTTCCTCTGCCCCCATGCTGGCCTGGCTTCACTAGAATGTCCAATCTGCTTCTCACATGAGGAATTCCTTTCTTACTTTATGTTACACACTTGACGAATCAAGGGGTCCTTTAGTATGAAGTATAATAGTAATCATTCTAAGACGTAAACAAAGGGTTATTATAATGTTTTTTATTACGACTAGGGGCACTTTCTGTCTTCCCCTTGGTTCTAGCTCTTCATCACCTTTATTTCCCCACGAATTTCATGATTCTAATTACATGAATATAATAGCTGACTAAAAAAAAAATACATACATTGTCACACCAAAAGAACATTACCCTCCCCCCATACACATACAAGCTGACAAAAAAAAAAAAAAATATATATATATATCTTTAGGAACCATTTACTTTTTGGCAGCCATATAGAGTACACTTTTAAAAATTACACTTAAACATCTTGTAAATTTTCACTGTTACTTATACTATGTCAGAATATAGTTTGTGTGTGCATTATATTCAAGTCCTTGTGTATATCCCTGAACAGTGGTTGCTTATAGCAACAACATGCTCTCCCTCCTGTCCCTGTCATATTCTCTTGCTCTCTTCCCTTGCTGTAAGGGTGGGGGAACATCTGGTCTTTTCATGTTTGTTTTTTCTTTGTTGTATTTCATCTGAGTTTTAGACTGTACATCTTGGAGATTTTAAGACCATCAAAGATAGTTTATTAAGTAAAGGTACATGTAATAAATAAGTTCAAAGTGAGGAAGCAGTATGAAGCAAGGGGGGAAATAAAATTGACATTCTTTTGGAAGAGTGGAAGTTATTTTTAGAAATGTTCTTTTAGTTTTGTAACATTATTGGAAAACTGTTAAATTTCTGAGCAATTCTTAGTTCAATCAACAAGTTAATAACCAACCTTTACAGCTTTATCAACATACTCTTACATTTGTTAATCTAATCTGTCTGAATTATGCTTTCTTACATGAACAAGTTCTTCTTAGTTGGACATAATTTATAGTATGTCAACCCACTTATTTCTGACAGATGACACAGTATTTGTTGAACTCATTGAGTTTAGAGTACCAAAAAATTTAAAAGGGAACTGAAAACATTTGCTTTAAAAGTATGGAAAATAGAAAATTTTCTGAACACAAAAGAGCTTGAAAAAAAATGAGATAAATTTAAAGGTAGACCCAATGCAAATCAAGGGTTTTGTTATCATTATCTTTCACTCTTATTTTTCTCAAGCATTTGCCTTCTTTTTTCAGGCATCACAGAGACAGTTCATATAAACACCAATGAGCAGATATTAAGTCAAGGAGCTTCATCTGCTAAGACAGTATTTGCCCACAGCAGGCATTGATGCTAAACCTAAATAGAACTAGACCATTACATAGTACTTTAGGGCTCTCACATTATTGTCTACTGGTAAAAACCCTAATTGGGTTGACAAGGTCTTGCACAATTCAAATCCATAGTTGCTGGAAAAGAACCTAAAGTCTTAAAAGGGCTAACAAGTATAAAAGGAAATTTAACAGACTTTCAAGAAATATAACCAAGTGGTATTAAAAATAATACAAGCTGATTAAGGTGACTGATCTAAGGTGGCCAATTTTATAAAATTTGAATATTAATTATTGGAAAACTGTGTGTTTATATAGTTGAATAGATAGACAAAATTCTCAGAAAGCAAAAATCATCCTTGTATCAGTTATTCAAGCTATTGTTGCTGTGTAGTATAGTGGTTTCTCCTGTGTAGGATAGTAGTTTCTCCTGTGTAGGACAGTGGTTTTTCCCATAAAAAAATAAGTGAATATTTCAAAATGGAAGTGATCTGTATGTAGAAGAGCATGGTAGTAAAAGAAATTAAGGAGCAAATAGATTGAAAGGCCAAGGGCAAAAGGGTAGTCAACTAGTGAGCAGAAAGCAGGACTTTTTAAAAGTTACAACCTAGAAAGAGTTTGGTCCAATTTCTGCATTTCTTCTTAAAGCCACAGTTTTGTTATCCTTGGCTTAAAATGAGCTAATGGACAGGACCTCCCATTTTCTTCAATTCCCTGCTACAGAATTGGCTGTAGAAGTATTTTCCCTCACTGAAATCTATGATGGGTTACTAAATGAAATAAAAATACTGTCCTGCTGGCTGTGGAGAGAAGAAGCAGCATTTTAGAGACAAGTCAGGGGTCAACATTTGTTTGTGTTCAACCTCGATGTCACCATTCGGAGTGGCTTTCAATTGAACAGTCTATCTCTGTTCAGTTGAGAGCCTAGATCACAAAGAAAACATTTTATTTTGATACCTTGCATCTTAGTTGACAGAGGCACTATTAGCCTATTAGGAAAGTCATTGGCCTACCTTAGTATTAGATGAAAAAAGTAAAGTAAATATTGGATTGTATAGCTAGCTCTGAAAATTTTAAAGATGTCAATTATGGTGGCCTGTGTGTGTCCCCCTATAATATGATCAGACATACCAAATTTTGGGTGATATGAGAGCTTCTCTAGATTTATGGAATCTATTATAGAAAAATCTTATGAATATAAAGCCCAATTTGTAATTTTGCATTGCTCTGAAGGTACAACCTTACTTTCTTTTTTTTTTTTTTTTAATTTTATTTATTTATTTGAGAGCGACAGACACAGAGAGAAAGACAGGTAGAGGGAGAGAGAGAGAATGGGCGCGCCAGGGCTTCCAGCCTCTGCAAACGAACTCCAGACGCATGCGCCCCCTTGTGCATCTGGCTAACGTGGGACCTGGGGAACCGAACCTCGAACCGGGGTCCTTAGGCTTCACAGGCAAGCGCTTAACCGCTACGCCATCTCTCCAGCCCAGCTTTCTTAATATTTTCAAAACTTGGCAAGATGAAAATCAAAATAATCTCTCTTCTGCTTCATTTTTAGCACACATTTTTCCATACTTCACTAATCTTATTATGTTTTTCTTTTACTTTTACTTGAACAATTTCAGTCTATATGTACATGAGTCTTCATATCTAGAAGAATCTTACCCTGCTCTTTCTTTGGGTAACTCAGCTTTATCTAAAAGTCTCAGACATGTGCTCTAGTTTCATCTCTGCTTTTCTTAGCATCAAATTAGTCATTCTTTATTGTAAGCATTTTTGACCTATATGATCTTTTCCCTATATTCAGAGCAACAAAATAACAGAGACTAAGTCCACAATATCTGCTCATTAAAATTCACTTAATGTATTATAATACTGTTTTCTGACACTAAAATAAACAAAATTTATAAAAAATTTCAGTTCTTGGGATAAATAGTCTAACAAAAATAGTATGATAGCAATGCTAATAATAGTGACATTAATAATTATACCTACTGTTACTAGTTATTGACTTTCTACTATGACTAGGCATTATGTCAAGAGTCTTCTTAAATTATGTCATTCAATCTTTATAATAGCTCAACAAAGTGGGTATTTGTTTTTACATTGCATAAATGGGAAAATCAAAATAGAAATAACCTGAAAAGTAATAACAGTAAATTTAAGAATTTTAATTCATATTCATCTTAAGAGCATGTATGAGTCTTCATATTTTGTGGATTTTAACAGGAGGCTTAAGAGGAGATCCACATAGACAATGTTATGAAATAACAGTAGTTTCCTCTCCATTGAGCCACAGGGGGTAGTGAAGGCTCACAGAGAAGGAATGATAACTTGTTGTTCAACAAATACTATAAGACTAAAAATCAGATTGGCTTATGACGTACAGTATCTGATTAGTTACTGTCATTATAGCTTTATTCTTAAATTATGAGTTAAATATATAATGTGAAAGAAAATTTAAGCAAGGAGTGAGTTTTTTCTTCTGTGTACTTTTACTCAGGCACTAAGTGCTTAGTTCTATCCTGAGAAATGGACTTTTCTTTCATTCTTCTTCTTTGCTTTTTGGTGACTCATATGTAACAATATTGAATGTCAAGCTCCTCAGGATTTTTCTGGTTTCGTATAGGCTTTGGAACATTATTGCATTTCTACTCTAAGTATTGTGGTTGGGACTTAATCATAAAAATATCATCAGCAAGTCCCATGCTTAGCTATTCCACCTCCACAGTTGTGAGGTAGTTATAATCATTATTATCTTATATTATCTTACCTGCCTTGACTAGAAAACAGGCTTAACAAAAGTAAATAAATAATAAGTGGATATTATTGAGACCTCTCTAAAGCTAAAGGTGGTGATTTTTAAGTCCTGTATTGTTTGTGGAACAAAGAGGGTATCATTCCTTCTCTGTCAGCCTTCATACCCTCCTGTGCCTCAATGGAGAGAAAACCACCGGTATTTCAGAACATTATCCTATTTAGAAAAATTTGTGAAGATATCCAAATTATTCCCTACTGGAAGCTGAATTCTAAGTAAGTGTTAATTTCATTTCAACTGTTTTAAGAAGGTCATTTTAAGCCTTGCATTGGCACTTTTTTCATAATTTTACAAAAATATTAATGAAACAGTTACTTCATAGAATATATACATAATATTTAAAATTAAATTTTTTTCAATAGTTAGCAACAAATCATCCTAGTGAATTAATTACAATTTCCCATGTCTGGATTCATTGTCATGATTTGGGAGGTCACATTTGATCTGGCTTGAGATGCTATAGGTAATATGTGATAAATTGCTTAGCAAATTAGAAATTAGGACCTTTGGCCTGTTGAATTAGGCTGGGGCACCTCTAAATTGAAGACAGGTAGTTTTCGACATGCAATGTAAGAAACGGAATGCTTGGCCACAGGTACATCTTCTTCCTGACTATTATGTCTGGAAATGCAAGTTGTTTCCTTGATGGCCTATGTTGCTTGGGGATTAGATACTCTAAACAAAGTTCTGAGTGAACAGTTGTTTGGGAGACTTTCTGAGAGTTACAAAAGTTGTCTTCCAGCTAGATTCGTCATTATATTAACCACTTTCCAACTGTCTGAATTCATTTAAAATTTGGCCCTTGCAGTTTAAATACCATAAAAAGAATATATAGATATATCTGCATATTAATATCACTTCATCTAATTAAGTCTGGGGAAATTTTGAAGCTTATTCCTTGCCATCTAGTGGCTAATGGGTAATGATTAGAAATGCTAAGGCATTGGGATGTTTTGTAGACCACTGCTTTGAAATTATTAAAAGTTTTAATCCCAGCACTCGGGAGGCAGAGGCAGGAGGATCTCCATGAGTTTGAGGCCACCCTGGGACTACATAGTTAATTCCAGGTCCACCTGAGCTAGAGTGAGACTCTACCTTGAAAAACAAAACAAAACAAAAAAGTTTTTGAAACTGGCACTGTGGTGCCTGTCTTTAATCTCAGCACTCCAGAGGTGGAGGTAATAGTATCACTGTTAGTTCAAGGCTACTCTGAGACTACATAGTAAATTCTATGTCAGCCTGGGCTAGATCAAGAAGCTACCTTGTAAAAAAGTTATACTTTAAATTTTTTAAAATTTATTTGCAAGTAGGGAGAGAGATAGAGAAAAGAGACACAGAAATAATGGGATTGACAGTACTTTAGACCACTGCAAATGAACTCCATACCCCTTTGTGCATTTGGCTTTACATCAGTACTGGGGAATCAAACCTGGGTCACTGGGCTTTGAAAGCAAGTTCCCTAACTATTTAGCCATCTGTTCAGCCCTGTACTTTTAGTACAGAGATAAAACTTTAATGAAGAATTATTGTTTAAAATATATTACCAAATATGTTCAACTATAACATAGTGACCAGTGTCTACTCACAGTATAGTCTCATAGATGCCCTAACAACTTACACTTTTTTTTTTTTGTTTTTTTGTTTTTGTTTTTTTGAGGTAGGGTCTCACTCAAGCCCAGGCTGACCTGGAATTCACTATGTAGTCTCAGTGTGGCCTCAAACTCACAGTGATCCTCCTACCTCCGCCTCCCAAGTGCTGGGATTAAAGGCGTGTGCCACCACGCCTGGCTCAATTTATACTTTTGCCTGTTTTACAGTTGCTGATACTAAATGGAGAAAGGGAATGGTCTTCTTAGGCACAATCTGGTGCCTAACCTTGCCTCTAGCAAACACTGTTATTTTCAGATGATCAGAATGACCATGACAATGTGTACACTTTCCAGGGTGATCTGGAAATGAAAGGGCTACATCTGTTCAGCTGGTTTCTCAAGGTATGATGATCAGCAGTCCTTGAGAAAACAGTTTTACAAACCACCTTTGATTTTGTAGTCTTAAATCGTTCATCTGTAAAGCACTTCTGTTGACTGAAGGATCTGTGAGTCAGAATGAACAAAGACATACTCACATTATAGCAGATATGTGGACACACTTCAGTATAAGTGTCAAAGCTCACAGATATTTTTATCAAATGAATATCTTACTTGCCAAGAAGCCACTTTCACTTGAAAACTACCTTCACTTATCATGGTTTTGTAAGAATATACAACAGCCTACAGGCCACTGAAGACATAAGAAGAAAGAAATAAGTACCTTATCACTGAGTGGTTTCACCTCGATTTCTTTCTGACTGAACATATTTAAACTTCACAAGGTGAGTTGAACCTGCATGTCAGCTATTAAAATTAACCTATATTTTATTTGCAAAGTGATGTATTAACATCTATGCCTATCTATTTACTAAAACTTGCTCTAAGTTCTGTTCTACGTAGCTAATAGAGAAGGCCAATCTATGTGGGGGGGGGCAGATTTTCCATGACTTTTTCTTTTTCTTTTTTTTTTTTAATTTTTATTTATTTATTTGAGAGTGACAGACACAGAGAGAAAGACAGATAGAGGGAGAGAGAGAGAATGGGCGCGCCAGGGCCTCCAGCCACTGCAAACGAACTCCAGACGTGTGCCCCCCCTTGTGCATCTGGCTCACATGGGACCTGGGGAACCGAGCCTCGAACCGGGGTCCTTAGGCTTCACAGGCAAGCGCTTAACCGCTAAGCCATCTCTCCAGCCCTTCCATGACTTTTAGTTACGCCTTTCTTTCGCTTTGGAACACAAATGCTTACATTTGCATGGTGTGCGTATAGAAAACCTAGTAGCTACCTCCCTATAGTAATTATGAAGAGCAGGCACTCCTGAGTCATTTGCTCATCATCTCTTGCTCTTGTTTTTTGCTTCCACACAGAAATGTCATTTGGCACTCACATTCTCCAGCTGGTTTTTATGTGCTGCTTGGTACTTATCCAAAGGTATATATACCAGACTGTTTGCAGTTCCCCAAATAGAAAAATTAGATTGAAGTATAACTAGAATAATTCTTTTTTATCAGAGTATGTTAGAGGGAGGCTTATATTATAGTAAAATATCATAAAGAAAGAGAACATGAATCAAGATTCCTCTGTTCTTAAAAATTACTTAGATTCTCCTGCAATCTTCTGTAGCACTTCTTCCTTGGTAGACAAATCCATCCATCCAAATAGCTTGTGAAGCCTTGTTCACTTTTTTAAACTTTTCTGTGTCAAGCATGTTAAGCAGCCAGTGTGGTCAAACATTAAGGCTCAGGGAGAGATGAAGAAAGAAGACAACTCTCCACGAGACAATCTCCTCCCCACCCTCTCACTCAAACTCTCAGTGGCTGTTCTCTGAGGCAGTATGTTCTTTAAAGTCGAGCAATTTATTTTCTTTTGTTTTTCATTTGCAAGTTTTTCAGAGTATACCCCAGTTCTGGAAGCTTCTAAATTTAATTTAGGTGAAGGATTTGTCCAGATCACCATTTCTATTCTATTCATATTTTCCGACGATAGATATGCCCCCCATCTCTCTCTCTCTCTCTCTGTGTGTGTGTGTGTGTGTGCTTATGTGTATCTATTTCTCCCCTTTTCTCTTTGTCTCTCTCTTCAGACTCCTCCATATCCTATGCTACACTTGGAAGAAAACAAAACAAAACAAAACAAAACTTTTAACTTGAGGTCTAGCTTTCTTTCTCTCTTTTGCTGCTCTCATTGTAGTCACCTTCTCCTTGCTGGGATAAAGCACACTATCAAAAACAACTGATAGTAGGAAAGGGGAAGTTTCATGATGGCAGTGAGAAGCATGATATGTGTAGAGACTGGACATCACTTCTGTCATAGCAAGAGGAAAACAGTAGCAAGAGAGTGAGTCAAGTAACAAGGATAATCTAGGGGCTATTGGATGCCAAAGCCCACCCCCAGCAATACACTTTCTCCAACAGTGCTCCACTTCCCAAGTTGCTATTATCTGGGTATCAAGCATTAAGAAAACGAGTTTATAGGGGAATTCTGATTCACACTTCTGAACTGTAATGGTTTATGGAGTTTGGAAGAGTCCATAAAACCCAAACCCTGAGTTCCTGTCTGTTTTTAATGAAAGAATTGGGATAAACAAAACTGAGAAGAATAATTTGTAAACTATCACAATTTTATTCAGAAATATCAGGAATACTAAGGAATGTGAAGGTTTGAGCACAAGGAAGGGAATGTGGAAACACCCATCTGGTCCAGGAAGAGTAGGGTTCTCAAACCTAGAGCCCATGTGCAAGTATAACATGGGTCCTTGAAACCAAAATATGAAAAGGGATTTTCAAAGAAATAAGAAGGCCATAAACAATTGTAACAGAGAAATATCCCTTCCCACTCTGGCAATTTAGCTTTCAGAGTAGGAAGAGCATAGTCTTGAAGAGGAGGGGACCCTGTCATGGAGATGTGAAGAGCCAAAGGGCTGGAAATGGAATCCCCTGTGAAATCAGGTAAGGCTATTTATCTGGAGTCAGGGAATTATGTCGGGAAGAGGTTGGCACACCTGTGTAAGGTGTGAAAGGAGATTGGCTGGGCTTAGAGTGGCTGAAGTGCCCTAGAGAGAAAAGGAGAGAGAGAGAGAGAGAGAGAGAGAGAGAGAGAGAGAGAGAGAGAGAGAGAGAGAGAGAGATATGATTGGATGAGATTAGCAGACACTGAATTTCATTTCTGTGGATGCCCAAGGGCGACAGTGCAACTTGGGCAAAGGAGCCACTTGTGTTACAGGCAATAGGCAGGGATTCATTTAACATGTCTCTCTTGTAAGTTATTTTCCCCCAAACTGTCAAACAAAGCTGTCTGACTCCCTCTCCACACCATCCATATGCTTCAGACATGTCAGAGTGCCCAACAGAGCTGCTATCCCCATCTACCATGAGAAAACAACAGCTAATCAGTGCTTCTCACCTTAAGGAAGGTTTTCATGGATGGATTTTGAAATACCAGCTAAACTTCCTAAAGTGTGGTCTTGAAAAATTTCCTAGGCAAAGGTGAAGAGGAGGTCCCTCTCTAGAGACAATTCCCCCTAACCTCCAAAGCCATTCCTCCCACTTGTTTATCCTTGCTTCAAGGGCAAAAGTGAATTCAGCTAATAGCAGCCTTGCTTAGGGTCAGTTAGTATTGTACTTTGAAGTGATGGTATGGATGCCTTGGAAGATGCTGGGCCTCATTCAAAATTAAGACAACTATGGTTCAATTTTATCATTTTATTGCATTGGAAAACAAGATACAACATTCTTACTGGGAGGATTCTATAGCCTGTTATACCTGGATCAAAAAAGACAACTTTCCACAGCTGCAATAATATGCTGACTCATTGTCCATTAAAGATAGCACATCAGCCGGGCATGGTGGCTCACGCTTTTAATCCCAGCACTCAGGAGGCAGAAGTAGGAGGATCACCTTGGGTTCAAGGCCACCCTGAGACTACATAGTGAATTCCAGGTTAGCCTGGGCCAGAGTGAGTCCCTACCACAAAAAAAAAAAAAAAAAAGAAAGAAAGAAAGAAAAAGAAAAAAAAATATAGCAAATAATGTGCTCTTCTTAACGCCATGACTGAACCCAATTTGTGTATCACATTTTCTCCACAGCCTGTGATCTTCATTTGAAATAAAAGTTTGCATAGGCATCAGTACTTTATGAACTCCTTTGTTCTTGATGTTTTTGTCTGCTAAAGGTTAGGAGAAAACAGCAACAAGTTTCACAGTATTATAAAGCAAGGGGAGTGTAGGGAGTGTGAGGGCTTTATCACCCCAGGCTTCAGGAGGATGGTTGTTTCAGGTGGATCTGAACACTCAATGCTGGGCACTATAAAAAAGAGAAAAGAAAAAAAAAGAGAGATTTATGAATTGGAAATAATCCTACTTCTTTCTTATGGCTATCACAATTAAGTCAACATATAAAAGGTTATCTTATGGGTCACAAGTAGTGAGAATTTGCTAAATGCTAGTTGTTTGTTCCCATGATCATTATTAAAATGAGTATCAATGTTGCTGATGTTCACATCTGCATCCCAAGAACAAAAAGCAATCTCCCATTTCCCATGTGTGATAGTGTTAATACTTGTTGAATGAATTAATGATTATGTAAAAATGATAAGCACCAAAAGATAACTGCTCTGAAGATATTTTTATTCAAACACTTGCTATACTTTGCTTCATGGAGATGGAAATTCTGTCTTAATTTAATTAATCATTCTTGTATGTCCTTGCCTGACATATGCTCTTCAATGCACTAAATGCCTGGAATATAAATATTTTGAATAAATAGGAAACGTGTTTAAACATTTTATATTTAAAATCATATCAGATATCAGACATTTGGCAGGAAAAGTGTAAGTTATGATATTCATGATTATTGTTGCATCCCTCTTGCTACTATTTTCAAAAAATATGAAATACTCAAATTTAACCAAAATTAAATGGTATTAGGTAAAACTTTACATGTTCAAGTGGTATATAATGATAAGATATAGTGCTGTCCTTCACACATTTGAATATTATGTAGGCATACTCATGTGAATGTTTCTCATTATTCAAATATTATGTATGTATATTCAATGTGAATGCTTATTACTATTCAATTTGTTTATTTTGAGTCACATTACATTTTAGGACTCTAACCAAAAAGATCCATATATCACCTAGTGCATTCATTTATTTCAACTATATGAAATTAATTATATAAATAAAAGAAAAACTTTACTCATTTTTCTGTTAATTCATGTTTACTTAAAATTTTTGTTTTTTTTAACAGTGTTAACGTAGGTATGTATTTAATGCCCACTTGCAACTATGTCAGACAGAGTCTGGCACAGCCCAGGGAGTAGAATTTCTGAATCATCAATATTACTTCAATTATCTTCAATTGGTCTCAAATGGGTCTGACTGAGCAAACTCCCAGAAAGTCTCAGTTTCTTCAAGTCCTCATCAACATATGAAACTGCTTGACTTAAATATATTACTGGTGATGGATGAGCTTGTGTAATAGTACTGTGGTTTCCTTATGCTATTATCTCTGTGGATTTATGTATAGTTCTATGATAACTAGTGATATTTTAGTATGTTAATCTATAATCCAATGATGTAAGTTTTTCATAGAGGAATTCAAGGGTTTTGCCAAGGCTTTACTTATCTCTATTATGTAAATTTTTGGTTTTTTTAAATAATCTCTTCATTCTTTTTCTTCTTTCATATAACCCTTCCCCATTTATCTCTTTCCTTTAAAGTACTGCATGTTCATTTGTTTTCTATTTTAAAACATAGTATTTTAGCTTGTCTTAAGAAATTAAAAAAATATTCAATATTTTTATACAACATAGACTTCAACATAGTTTATCAAATGAGTAAACAGTTGTGCAATCTAATATTCAGTCTTTGTGCTAAATGTTTCAAGTATCTCATACCATGTAGTTGCTTGCAACTTTGACATTTTTCTTCTTTTAATTTACATCTTCCATTTTGGCAAACTTTTTAATGAAGATCTATGAATCATAAACTCTTTGTATATGTGAAGCAACATTTTTTTTTCTTATTCCTGAGTTATACGTAAGTGGGTTGGCCTGCAGCTACTGTGTAACATATGCATCTACAATTTTACTGGGGGACAATGCTAAGCCATCATTTAGCACATGCACCTGAGGGATGCAGTGACTCTGCAGGGGATGCCTTCCTTCTGTGTTTCTTAAAATGCTCATACTGGATGTGTGTGTGTGCGTGGGGGGGGGGGTAAGCAGGAGACCCAGAGTATAGATTTATTTTTATTTTTTTAATTAATTAGTTATGAACTCAGAGAATATAGTCAAGTTGGTACCATCATTAGCCTTGTGCATGTCCTACTCCTCCCCCCGGCCCCTCCTTGTTGAGGTATATGGGTCCTGCATTGTGGAGTTAGCCCACAGTTATGGGTAGGAGTAATGTCTTTGCGTATCATGACCCAATGTGTGGTTCTGACATTCTTTGTGCCCACTCTTCTGCAAAATTTCCATGAGTCATGTTGGGTTCATTTTGGGTGTGCTTCAGTGATGAGTTATTGGGAGCCTCTGTGTCTCTGGCTATCTGGTTTGGTAGGAGTTGATTTTTCTCTGTGTTGATCTCCTTCACCCTTTGGCTGGTTCCAGGTTCACCAAGAAAATGGCATCTTTGCTTATTTTGCCAGTTATTCTTAATTTCAGCTGAGGCCCTTTTGAGGTATGATGGGGTGGTCTCTCCTTAGGGTTTGTGTCTATCTGAAAAAGAGAAGCAGATTCCCAATGGAGAGTAAAGTTAGCACCAGAGAAATGGGATAACCCTTATTATTTTAGAGAACTTAATAGGTGTAGGCCTTCTTGTAGCCCATGATTGGTGGTACTTGATAATGGAGAGCGGACTCATGTTGGCATATGGTTCTGACATGTTTCCCAGCTCTAGCTGTGGGTCCCATTCCAATGAGGGGATCAGTTAGCCAAATCAAGAGCAGTTGGTTTCCCACCGTGGCTATGTACCACTATTGCACTGTGTGAGCATCATAACAGGTTATTTGCTGTTAAGTAGGTTATATCATGAGTTGCTTGGACAGATATTGGTCATTTTCCCCCAATCACCCATGTAGCACCTTCTTGCACTAGACGTGCTGACTGGGGACTCTCTTCTAGCTTCCGACCATGTCATTCCATGTTAGGTGTCAACCACATATGGTGTCTTCAGATGTAGGGTCTTACCACTAACCTTTGGTGGGTCATCAAGTACTCTGACAGAAATCTGTCTTTCTTCTAGGAAACCTTGTAGGTCTCTCTGATCCAAAGATCATTGTGGATAGTAGCCCCATGCTGGTACTGGGAGTTAGAGGTCAGTGCCCACTAAGAGAAGGAAGAAAAAGATAACTAATATAAAAGAGTCAGAAAGAAGTGAGTGTGTTTGTGTGTGTGTGTGTGTGTGTGTGTGTGTGTGTGTGTGTGAGAGAGAGAGAGAGAGAGAGAGAGAGAGAGAGAGAGAGAGAGAGAGAGAGAGGCTGTAGAAGATTAAGGTCAGTCTTCATCATACCCTCTCCAGTGCATTGTGACTCAGTTTTTCCCTCTAAGGAACTGGTGAAGGTTCAACCATTTGGTCTGCCTTTTATGATGTAGAATTTTATGATACCATTGCTGTTTGGGTCTATATTTGTGTCCCCCACCCCCTCCCTTGCCCTCTTCTCCCTCCCCACCCACCCTATTGTCTAGTCCTCGAGATGCTTGCTGGATATGTCAGCATCTTTGGTAGATACAGGTTAGGTGCTATAGATGAGTGAGACTATGCAGCAATTATCTTTCTGTGATTGGGTAAATTCACTGAGAATGATCTGTTCCAGGTTCGACCATTTTTCTTCAAATTTCATTGTCTCATTTTTTTCTGAATGCTGTGTAGATTTACATTGTATAGATATACCACATCTTAGTTATCCATTCTTCTAGTGATGGACAACTGGGTTGATTCAAGCTCTTGGCTATTATGAATTGAGCCACTATAAACATGATTGAGCAAATATCTCTGGACTGAGGTTTGAAGCTTTTAGGGTACATACTCAGTAAGGGAATAACTTGGTCTGTTGGTAACTGTATAGTCAGCTTTTTCAGGAGTCTCCATATTGCTTTCCAAAGTGGTCGTACCATCTAACATTCCCACCAACAGTGGATGAGGGTTCCTACTTCTCCACATCCTCACCAGCATTTGATTATTAGATTATTTGCATTTGATTCTTTGATGTTTGCCATCCTTACTGGGGTAAGGTAGAATCTCATAGCTGCTTTAATTTGCATTATCCTGATGATTAGGGATGATGAACATTTTCTTAAGTGTGTATTTACAATTTGTATTTCTTCCTCTGTGAACTGCCTATCCAGCAGTTTGTCCCATTTTGTGAGTGGGTTGTTTGACTTTTTATTGTTTAGGCTTTTGAGTTCTTTATAGATTCTAGAGATTAGGCCTCTGTAAGATGGATATTCAGGAAATATTTTCTCCCATTCTGTGGGTAATCTATTGGTTTTGCTTATTATTTGCTTATCTGTGAAGAAACACTTTCTTCATGTGATCCCATTGGTTGAGTGACTGTTTAACATCCTGTGCTACTGTGTTACTGTTCAGGAAGTCTTTTTCCATTCATATATCATGAAAAGTTCCTCATATATTTTCTTCTAGTAGTAGCCAAGTTTCTGGTCTTATATTGAGGTCTTTGATCCATTGGGACTTGAGTGTAGTGCGTGGCAAAATGTGTGGATCAAGATTCATTTTCCTGCATATGGCCATGCAGTTTGTCCAGCACCATTTGTTGAAGATGCTGTCTTTTGTCCAGCCTATATTGTTAGGGCCTTTGTCAAATATCAAGTAGCTGTAGTTGCTTGACCCAAAGTCCAGGTCCTCAATTATATTCCATTGGTCTATACTCCTGTTTTCACGCCAGTACCATCCTGTTTTTATTACTATGGCTTTGTAATATAGATTTAGATCAGGTATGGTGATGTCTCCAGAGGTATTTCTTTTGCTGAGGATATGCTTGGATATCCAAGGACTACTGCCTTTCCATATGAACTTTGAGATGATTTTTATATCTCTGTAAAGAACAATATTGAGATTTTGATTGGAATTGCAGTGAATCTGTATATTTTCCTTGGTAGGATTGCCATCTTCACAACATTAATTCTGCCTATCCAGGAGCATGGGAGGTCTTTACATTTTCTCAAGTCCTCCTCAATTTCTTTTTTGAATGTTTTTATGTTTTCATCGTATAGATGTTTTATTTCCTTGGTTAACGTTATTCCAAGGTATTTTATTTTTTTGTTGTTGCTGTTGCTATTGAAAATGGGACCATGTCTCTTGTTTCTTTCTCTGTATCTTTGTCATTTACATATAGAAAGGCTACTGATTTGTGCATTTATTTTGTATCTTGCTATTTTGCTATCAAAGTGAATCACCTTCTAGAGTTTTGGGATGGAGTCCCTCGGGTCTCTTACATATAGAATCATGTCATCAGTGAATAGAACTAACTTGACTTCTTCCTTCCAAATCATATCCCTTTTATTTCTTTCTTCTGTCTTATTGCTGGAACTAGGACTTCCAGTACTATATGAATAGCAGAGGTGAGAGTGGACATCCCTATCTTGTTTCTGATCTCAATGGGAATTCCTCCAGTCTCGCTCTACTAAGTATTATTTGGGCCTTAGGAGCTTTTTATATTGTCTTTATTATGTTAAGATATGAACTGACCATGCCAATTCTCTCCAATGTTTTGGTCATAAAGTAATGTTGTATTTTGTAGAAGGCATTTTCTGCATCTTTCAAAATGATTATGTGTTTTCTGTGTTTAACCTTGTTTATTGTGTATTACATTGACTGATTTTCGTATGTTGAACCACCCCTCTGTTTCTGAGAAGAATCTCACTTGATCAAGGTGGATAATGCTTTTGATGTGTTGCTGGATTTGGCTTGTAAGAATTTGGTTTAGGATCTTTGTGTCTAAGTTTATCAAGGAAATAGGCCAGTAGTTTTCTTTTCTTGTGGTATCTCTGCCTGGTTTTGAAATTAGGGTGACACTAGCTTCATAGAAGGAGTTGGGGAGCTTTCCCTGTTTCTCCAATTGTGTGGCACAGTTTGACAAAGATTGGTTTGAGTTATTCCATGAAAATTTGATAGAATTCAGCTGAGAAGCCATCTGGTCCTGGACTCTTCTTTTGAGGGAGGATTTTTATTACTTTTTCAATTTTGAGGAGTGTGATAGGTTTGTTTAGGAGATTAATCTGCTCTGAGTTTAACTTTGGTACATGGTAACTGTCCAGGAATTTATCCATTTCCTCCATATTATCCAGTTTTGTGAAGTAGAGGTTTTTGAAATAAGTCCTGATGATTCTTGCAATTTCACTTATGTTGTTTTGATCTCTCCTTTTCCAATTTGAATTTTGTTAATCCAAAGTGTCCTTTTTTTTTTTTTTTTTTTTTTTGCTTGATCAAATTGGCCAGGGGTTTGTCAATCTTGTTTATTTTTTTCAAAGAACCGACTCTTTGTTTTGTCAATTTTGTTAATTGTTTTGTTAGTTTCCAATTCATTAATTTCTGCTCTGATCTTAGTTATTTCTTTCTGTCTGGAGCTTTTCGGGCTGGATTCTTCTTGCTTTTCCAGTGCCTTTAGGTGGATGGTTAGGTTATTGATTTGGGATCTCTCTGTCTTTGTTATGAAGGCATTTAGTGCTATGAATTTCCCCCGATGACTGCCTTCAATGTGTCCCATAAGTTTTGGTACAATGTGTTCTCATCGTCATTCATTTCTAGAAATTTTGCAACTTCATTTTTTATTTCATCCACTATCCATTTATTAATTAAAAGTGTGCTGTTCACTTTCCAGGAGCCGATGGGATTCTTGGTGGGTCTTTTGTTGTTAATTTCTAACAATATAGCATTGTGATCTGATATCATGCAGGGAATTACGTCAATTTTCCTAAATATATGGAGGCAGGCTTTGTGACCCAGTATATGGTTTATTTTAGAGAATGTTCCATGGGCTGCTGAGAAAAATGTGTAATCTGTGGATTTAGGATGGAATGTTCTGTAGATGTCTGTTAGGTCTAAATGATCTATGGTTTTGTTGAGCTCTCTTACTTCCCTGTTAAGCATCTGTTTGGATGATCTGTCTATTACTGACAATGGTGTATTGAAGTCCCCGACTATGATGGTGTTGGTGCTTATTGCTGTTTTATTGCCAAATAGGTTTTGTTTTATGAACTGTGGTGCCCCTATGTTTGGTGCATAAAGATTTGTGATTGTGATATCTTCTTGATGGATCATTCCCTTGATAAGTAAGACGTGGCCTTCTTTGTCTTTTTTTTTTATTTATTATTTTTGGTTTGAAGTGTATTTTATCCAATATTAATATAGCTATGCCTGCTTGTTTCTTATTCCTGTTTGCTTGGAATATTGCTTTCCACCCTTTCACCCTGAGGAGTTGTCTGTGTTTAGTGGTGAGGTGGGTTTCTTAAACACAACAGATTGAGGGATCTAATTTTCTAATCCATCCTGTTAGCTTGTGTCTCTTGATGGGTGAATTAAGGCCATTAATATTTAAGGTAATGACTGTGAGGTTTGATTTGATCCCTGCCATATTGTGTTGGCATACGTGGTTTGGTGTTTTCATGGACTTTGAAGTTTTTTGTGTCTCTTTTGAGTTTGGTTATTGTGATCTGCTTCTTGTAGGCATTTGAGGTTGATTATTTAATTCTGTGTGGAGAATTTCCTGAAATACTCTCTGTAGGTTTGATTTTGTGGTCATATAATTGTAAAGCTGAGTTTTGTCATGGAAAGTTTTTCTTTCACTATCTATTATGAGGGACACTTTTGATGGGTAAAGTAGTTTGGATTGGAAGCCATAGGTTCTTAGACTATTCAGTGTTCCATTCCAGGATCTTCTGGTTTTCAGGGTTTCCATTGAGAAGTCTGAAGTAATTCTGTTGGGGTTACCTTTAAAAGTGATATGCTGTTTTTTCCCAAGCTGCTTTTAGGATTTTCTCTTTGGTGTCACTGTTTAGAGTCTTAATGACAATATGTCTTTTAGCATTTCTTCTTTGGTCCAATCTGTTTGGAGTTCTGTTAGCTTCTTGTATCTTGATGGGCCTTTCTTTTGAGATGGTGGGAAAGTTTTTTTCAATTATTTTGTTAAATAATTTCTGCCTCTGGTCTGAATTTCTTCCCCTTCTGGTATTCCCATGATCTGGATGTTAGGATTTTTAAGGGTATCCCACATTTCCCTCATGTTCTGTTCACAGAAATTTTTGAACTTATTGCAACTTTTGAACTCTCAAACTGTTTCTTCTGTCTTGTCTTCCAAATTGGAGTTTCTATCCTCCACGTGGCCGACTCTATTCTTGAGAGCTTCTAAAGTGTTATGGACTTGTTCAATTAGTTTTGTATATTCTACTACTTTTCAATGTATACTTTCCATCCCTCAGTCAAGTTCCCTTTTCACATCATTTTCTGGTTTTCTTGTTTTTGTTTTTTTTTAATTTATTTATTTGAGAGTGACAGACACAGAGAGAAAGACAGATAGAGAGAGAGAGAGAGAATGGGTATGCCAGGGCTTCCAGCCTCTGCAAACGAACTCCAGATGCGTGCGCCCCCTTGTGCATCTGGCTAACGTGGGAACTGGGTAACCGAGCCTCGAACCGGGGTCCTTAGGCTTCACAGGCAAGCGCTTAACCGCTAAGCCATCTCTCCAGCCCCATTTTCTGGTTTTCTTGATGCTTCTTGGAATTCATCCTTGCATTTCTTTCTGTCTTCATTTAGCATCACCAGCTGATTTTGGGGTCCTCTTCTTTTTTCACTCTCCTTCATATCTCTGAATGGTCTTTGGACTCCTTCCATTTTCTTATCTATTAGGTGTAGTCTAGTGATGACAGCATCCACAGAGATTATCAGTCCTTTGTTGCTTTTTTTTTTTTTTTTTTTTTTGCAAGTTCTACCATTAGCTTGGTCAGGGTCGCATTGCTCAAAGCTTCATTTTAGTGCTCTGATCCTAATGTCTCTTCTATATTTTGATTAGAGACCTTCATTGTAGGACTGTGTGATCTTACTGGATTTACTTTCATTTGATTTTTCATATTATTTCTGTTGTGCTGTGGTCTGCCCATCCCAGTGTATGGGCAGGGAGAGTAGGACTGTGGTCTTGATGGTGGGGAAAGTGGTCCCTCTTGGGGGAGCTGGCCTGAGCTAGCAGGCAGGCAAGCAGATGGGCAGAGTGCTCCTAAGCTAACATGTGGGTGGTTGGATCAGCCTGAGCTCAGGCCCAGTGGAAAGCTGAAGCAAGTTGAGGCCTGATGCTGAAGCAGCCTGAGGTCTCCCTCAGTGGAACGCCAAAGCAGCCTGAGCTCTCACACAGTGGGATGCTAAAGCAGCCTGAGCTCTCACATGGAGAGACCTGGAAGCTCCTAAACTAGTGTGGCAGGACACTGGGACACAGAAGCAGCCTGACCTCATGTGCAGACGGACACTGGCCGGCAGCCGGTGCAGAAGATGGGGTACTGGGCCTGATCTGGTAGGGGCAGATAGGAGGCAGAGTGAGCCTGAGCTCGGGAGGGCAGGTGGAATGGGACTGAGCTTATGCATGGATGGGCAGGTGACTGGAGCAGTAAGTGAGCCAATGGGCAGAGCAAGCTAAGCTTGCATGAGCAGATGGGTGGCATGTGTGTGGTGGGCAGATGGACTGATCAAGCCTGAGCTCAAACAGGCCAGTTGGCAGAGCCTGTTCAAAGTAATGTGTGGGCCAGAGTAGCAGGGCAATCGCCCCTGTGCAATGAGGCAAGTGGAACTATGCTTGCCTGAGTCCCCTTTCCTGCAGTAAGTGTGGGAGTGTCCGGAAGCTGGGACTATGGGTATGGCAGCTGCTTTGGAGACTGATGGGCTACCCACTAGTGAGGGAATAAGAGTGATTCCCCCCGCCCTTTTTTCCCCTCTGCACCCTCGCACTGGAGATCTATTAGCGATTACTCTCCCCTAAAAGACCCAGTGAACCCTTAATGCCTTGCCTTTCTTTCCCAGTTTGGCACAGTTAGGCAGTGGCCATTTAGACTGGAAGTACCTGAGTATAGATTTCTCATGAAGATGGCAGAACCACCTAAGTGTGAGGAAGAACTCTTAAATCTCAGGCTGGAAATAGGCATGGCCATGTTGTTGCTTCCATCTCAATTGACCAAAACAAGTCATATGCCTGAACTAAAAGGATAAATACCCACATATTCACTGAGACTGACTGCAAAGCCATGCAGCAATGAAACTCTTTCAATTTTGCAACCACGCTTATTTCTTCACATAGAATCTGTGGTTCCTTTGTCTTAGGTTTTCTGTGGATGGGAATGCACAGGATACAATCTAATGACTGTTGCTGTATTAGTTGTCTCCATTTTCCTTGGTGCCTTTAAAGTTTATTTATTTATTTTTTTTTTAGCATTCACCAATGCTCTAAAAAGTAACTATAGTATTTCTAAAACATATTTAATTTTAAACATCCAATTTGGTTCTCAGGATGTATGCTCTGCAAGACATCTTATATTTGTTTTAACTCCAAAAGGTCATCTGCAAGTATGACTTCAAAAATATTTAACTATTCCATCTCATTTTTATCTTTACTTGGATCAAGTTGGATCTTTCTCAGCTCCTCACTATATTTAAACTTTTCTTTCTTCTTCCTTCCTCTTTCTTCCTGTTCTGCATGAATACATTGTGATAAGACTTGATGCACTAAATTTCTTTCTTAAGAAATTATTTTTTTTAATTTTTTTAATGTTATATTCTTAACCGCTAAGCCATCTCTCCAGCCCTAATGTTATATTCTTATATCCTTTCTCTCCTGCCCCCATTTCATTGACTTTCATTCCCCCTATGACTATATCCAATACATATGAGCTGTTGATTTCTACCCTCCTCTCCTGGCAATTATAACCCCCGTTTTAAATGACTGCTTTTTATATCTACCAGAAATTTTATCAAGTCTTTCTCTTTCTGTACATTGGCCTTACATGGGTCCTGATGACTTGAACCTGGGTCCTTTGTCTTTGTAGGCAAGTGCCTTAACCATTAAACCAACTCTCCAGCATGTCTTTATCCTTTTCTTCATCAATTTCTTATTTAATTCATTTGTCATTAAATTATTTAGGTGTTATGGATCGGATCTAGGTCTACTCTATGCTAGGCATATTCTTTGCCACTGTTCCTTGCTTCTTTAATCTCTCAGATTAATTAGATCATGTTTACATGAACGTATTGGTGAGAATTACATAAACACATGGTCTTCTCCAGCCACACTTTCTGCACAGTGTTGCACACATTAGTTTCCTAGTATTTATATGAAATGGAAGGTTTTGCTGTAATAGGTATGAGCTGATACCTAAGATGCTGGGCTTCTAGCAAGTTCCCAGGAGATGCTCAGGCTTCTGATTGAAGGTTGATAGTCAAGGATTACGGTCCCAGAAAGCAATGTTTTTGAAGTTTTAGTCTTTTTGAAGTAACTTTTCTTTCCGCTACTCCCTATCTTTGACAAGCACACCTGGTACAAAACCAAGTCTTTCCTTGACCCTTGCACACAATAGGTCTGGAGAAGATGAGGCTACATTAGAAATGTTCATGAAGAAAGGTCATATTTGTGTTGCTTCTTGATATTGTGTCACCAGGCCATCCCTCTCCGCCCCCACCCCAACCCGGGCTCTCCCATCTCTTAATGCAGGGCACAACACTTCCTTTTAAAAGTTAACTACATTTCATGAATGGACTTGTAAGTCCCTACATATATACCTGACTTGAAAGAGTGAATTCAGTTTTTGTGTCCTGGTTTAGTACCTCAGATAAAGCACTTGTCATTCATGCATTTTCCTGGGTGCAGTAGACTTTTGTTTTTAATTCTACTTACAAATTTGCATTTATGCTCTATTGCTTACACACACACACACACACACACACACACACACACACACAATCTCTTCTATACAAGCATACATACTTTGTATGTAAAAGTACTCCAGAAGTCTTGTTGTAGTGTCATGAAGAAATATGATGTATAGAATGTAGTATCTTTAACAATTTACAGTTATAAAGTGTTGTAAGATTATTGTTTGTTAGTGTTTTGGTTTATATTTGTTCAATCAACATCTTACCATAGTGATTATTATTATTATTATTATTATTATATATGATTATGATTATGTGTATGTGTGTGTGTATGTGTGTAGTCAATTGACACAATTTAGAAACCCTCCATGTGGTTGAGTTCATAAATTTGAAGGGGCCCTTTTATGGCACCCTGTCTTTTTTACAGGGCTAATAAGTCACTTCAGAAAAAATCATTTATTTGAAGTTTTTTTTTTTTATCAAAAATATCAAAATGGGCTCCTCCAAATGTATGTTGTGACATATTATTTGAACTTTTGACAGTGGAATAGAGTGGAATAGTGTGACAGCAAGGCAAGTGACCCCACACAGCTCTAATTCTGCCCTTTTCAACAGATATAATTTTATGGGAACTTGTTCTGACTCTGTGTCTAAGTTTCCTCTACAGAAAAGCAGAAAGACATTTCTTGCCTTAAAAAAGTATATTGTGAGAATGAATGAAATGAGGCAAAAGCACAAATACCGTTTTGAAAAATTAAATTAAAATTTTTTAGCTATATTTAATCATTTGCCATTAAGACTATGGTTAACCTACCCTCTTTAGGAAAGACAGACTATAAAAATTCAATAAGAACTGACCTCCTTTGGTGGCCAAATCTAATTACATAGGCACCTGGCCCATGTAGGATACCTTTTCATACTATCATGTGGCTTTTCTCAAAGCCTTAGGTGAAACATTTCCTTAATTTGATTATTCTTGCCATGGTTCTTTTTAGCTTTTTTTTTATTTTTTTATTTTTTTCAACATCCTTCTTGCCTTTTGGTTAGTGGGTCATATAGCTCAGAATGAATAGGAAGCTAATGCATATCTTAGCAATTAGCATTGTAGAAACTGAAGCTGCTTTTTGGCAATATTCTAAAATGATGATTTCAGCACCTTTCATCCCCATCTCATTTGATAATTCACATTCCCATGTCCTTGAACTTGGCAGGCTCCATAGTGCCACAGGCATATTTGTAGGTTGGTGAGGAAAGTGTGAGCAACTTCAAGATGCTAAATAGGGACATTAGATGCATCTGAACTAGATATACAGAGTTAGTGGGATTTTGCTCCTGGACCCTTCTCTCTATTTTTAAATGTGATTGTACTCAGAGCTATTGTGAACATTTTAGTTAACTCCCTGCCAGCCACCTACCTATCTTATTATTAGCTATCCTCTTCAGAAATAGTTTTAAAGATGTTAGAAAAGAGATGAAACAAAACATCTTCCAAACTGCTTTACTGATGGCTTCAGAGGGATGAACTGACTCTGAGCTGCTTCTATACTCCACTTCTCAGGGCACGGACAACGGAAAGCCAAATAGAGGCTGGCATATAAAGCTGTCTCTATTTTAACTCACTTTTCAGGCTCAGGCAGGGTGAGGAGGGTCCATTCAGGAAGAATTAAGGTTTAGCCCTCCTCTAGTTCAATGGAGAATGTAATTATGAACATTCACATAATAGCAATTACTTTCTGTTGAAAGAAGAAATAACCACTTCCCTTCCACTCTCTCAATTCAAAAATGCTTCCCAAATAGTCAAGTGTGTGCATTATTTCTCTCCAAATTGAGTTTAATGAAAAGGCACATAAGTGATGGAAAGCCAGGCAGAGGCTTATAGTAAACATGCATAAGCTATAATGCCATGAATGAATTTCATCTGATTGTGCTTCACAACTTTTTCTTCTCAACTTTTATAATCTTGTAAAGATTTCAAGTTCTGCAACTGCATATACAAAGATGCTACAGAAAGTTAAAGTAGTAATATTCGGGCCAAAAATTCTTGGCAAGGATAGAGTATATGAGTGATTGGAGCACAGACTTAGTAACAATAAAGCACATAATTGATTTGAAAGAAATTAAAAATAAACTTCAAAATCAGGAAGTTAAATCTCTAGTTGAACTTTGGTTATTCCTCTATTCCTGACAGGTGACTATCAATTGACTTTCTTGCTAATTGCCATATATGCTAAGAGATGACATCTTGGGGCAGTGAATATTGGAGAGGAGAGCTCACAGTCACATAGTTACATAAAGTTCCACAAGAGGTTGAGAACATGAAGATACCTGTTCAAGTTTCCTACCATGGTGACATTCTGAGATTATAGCTATTCAGGATTCTTGCTAGTTACAGTACAAAGTATTGTGTCAAGACCAATATCATGTTTGACATGCATTCAAGAGAGTGAGAGCAGCACAGCTGATAGAAAAAAAATTATGAAAGGTGTTTATAAACCATTTTCAAGAAAATGAAAGCTTTTGACAGAGCAGATAATTTTATTAATAGAAAGTCAATTCCAGAGAGGAAGGTGAAAACACTGACCAAGAAAGTCTTTTCCATATTTTAAAGTCATGTCCAATGAGTTTAAGCAGAGAGTCCTCTTAAGCAAATTGGGGCAGCTTAATTTTGCAAGTTTCTCTGTAGATCTTTTTTTTTTTTTTCCCCTATTATCCCAGAAAACAGTGGCATTAAGGAGTATCATGTATTCCCTTCCAGTAATTCAGCCTCTCTGGTTGTTTGTATCCCTTAACCTCCAAGTTCACCCCAGTTTCAAAATTTAGAATATGTTCCAGAGGCTAAGTCCTCAACTCTATGATGCTTATCCATCTTCCATCTTTCTTGTCCTTATAGAAGGCTTTCATAGTTTCCCAGGCCAAAGTGATTCTTCTCACCCAGACCCAGTCACATCGTCTTGCTGGACCAAATCTTTATAGTAGTTACCAGTGTGTGAAACAACATAATTTACTAACCTATAATTTATTTATTACTTATTTATTTGTCTGATATATTGAGATATATATATATATATGTATATATATATATATATATATATATATATATATATACATACACATACATACATACACACACACACATAAAATTTTGCTTAGCATTTTCCTTTACAGTTTCATGTTTAGATAAATAAGCACAATACATATACTAGTCAATAATTGGAATATTCATGCTTTTCTATAACTTTTTATACAATTATAGACATCTTCAATATTATGAAATATCTATTATATGAAATAACTCTAACAAATGTGCATGTTTCCTCCTTAGAACTTATGTACTTGATAAATACCATCATTAATATAAACTTTGGAATTTCAAAAACAGGTGAAATGAGACCTGTAGGTCACAATAATATTGTAGTACACATGCAATACAATAGAAAACCTATAAGCTAAACATTTGTGGTACACACAGTTGTATTTTTGGTAGTCATTCATATTTTAGAAAGTCTCCTACTGTCTCAGAAACATATGTATTTCTGTTGTAAATGAATGAATGAATGAATGTTGAGAAAAATCTACTTAGGCCAGAAGGTTTTGTGTTTACATCAATAGAAGGAAGACAAGACAGATAAAGCTGGTTAATAGGAACCTCCTGTTCCTAGTAGAGTTTCTTTGATTTTTGTGTTTGTGCCTTTCTTCTTACAGAAGTAGACTTTATATCTTTCAAATGGCAGAGGATATGGACCTTAGCTCTCAGGCCACATAGTTTCACTGCCAGAAAAGAATGGAATCTCCTTGCCATACTGATTTGAATATCAAACTTGCTGAAACCTCTGATAACTAGAGTTGTAGATTGCATGACTGACAGAGTTAGTAGAAAAAAAAAAAAACTCAGCAAGGACAGAAAATGACTTACACCACCATTAGCCAATTGAATTAAATGCAATTATAGAATACCTCACCCAAGAATAATATGAACGTATGATCTACCCAGTTAGAATAAAATCTGACTTGTAAACAAATCTTAATACAATTTTTAAATTTAAAGTAGATAAAGTATGTTTTTAGCACTAGGTTTTCTGAATATAGTGGAACAAAATAGAAGAGAATAACAAAAAGTTAATAGGAACATATTCTGAGACTGGAAAGTTAAGAATAATATTCATATTCTACTAGACAAAGATTAAGTCTCAAAAGAAATGAGAAGATATTTTTAACAATTAAAATGAAAACAAATCTCAATGTATTTGATGGTCAGAGGGAATTTTTTTTTGTAATAAATGCCAATTATTTTTTTCAAAGTCTCTAATCTGAGATAAATTTCTAACTAACAAAAAGTAAATTTAGGCTAGAAAGATGGCTTAGTGATTAAGGTGCTTGCCTGCAAAGCCAAAGGAACCATATAAGCCAGATGCATAAGGTGGTGCATGCATCTGGAGTTCGTTTGCAGCAGCTGAAGGGCCTGGTGTGCCATTCTCTTTCTCTTTCTTTCTCTATCTCTCTCATAAACAAACAAACAAACAAATAATTTAAAAATGGAGATTAGATTCAAAAAGGAAGCAAAAATTATCCCAAAGTAAACATAAGGAAGTTCACAACACAGATATGAATAGAAATCAATGTAATCTAAAACAGAAAAGAAGTAATAAAAAGAAATGAAAAAGATATCTTTTTAATTTTGATTTATTTGAGAGAGAGAAAAAAAAATGGGTGCACCTGGGCCTTCAGCCACTGAAAACAAACTCCAGAAGTATGCACCACCTTGTGTGTCTGACTTATCTGGGACCTGGGGAATCAGACTTGAGTCCTTTGACTTCCCAGGCAAATGACTTAACTGCTAAGCCATCTCTCCAGCCAAAAAACATATCTTTTAAGGAAAATTAATGCAGTTTATAACCCTTGAGCTAGACTAGTAAAGAAAGAAAGTCAGAGAGATGCATATTGTAAATATCAGATAGGAAAACATTAAACATTTAAATAATAGGGCTGGAGAGATGGCTTGGCAGTTAAGTACTTGCTGGGAAGCCTAAGGACCCCAGTTCAAGGCTTGATTTCACAGGAACCACATTAGCCAGATGCACAAGGGAGCACATGCGTCTGGAGTTCATTTGCAGTGGCTGGAGGCCCTGGCTTGCCCATTTTGTCTGTCTCTTTGCCTCTTTCTCTGTCTGTCACTTTCAAATAAATAAATAAACATAAAACAAAAAAAGTAAATATTTAAATAATATATTTGGAAGCAACCTCAGTATCCATAAAATGATTGATGAAATATTATGCATGTGGACAATGGGATACTAAAAGAGGCATAAAAAGTGTCATTTGAAGGACACTGATGAGAACTAGTGCTCATTACATAAAATATGCCAGGCTCAGAAAGACAGGTGCTATATAATGTCACTCCTACATAGAAACTACAATGCTGAACCCTGGGCATTGAAGGTAGAATGGTGATTGTCAGGGCTGGGAACAGGGAGGAGAAGGAAGGGAGGATGAAGACATATATTAGTCAATGTATAGATACTAAGTAAAACAATAAGGTAGCAGAAAGAGTTCTAATGTTCTATCAAACAAAACCATAGTTGAAACAGTTGTGTGCATGTACTTCAAAAAAGTCAGAAGAGTGAATTCTGTATATTTTCACTATTTTTAAATCATCATGTTTGAAGGGCCAATTGTATTGAACCTGAGTTGAATATTAAATAAGATATACATGTATGGAAATATAAATGTCACCTCAAGGATACCATAAATTTTATGTGCTACATTACTACAATTAAAAATATATCTTAATCAGTTTCTGAACAATCATATCTGAATTTTATTTTACAGTATAACCTTCCTATTTTTTACTCTTATTTAACAAGTCCTGTGATGAATAGACCTATTTGGTGAGTATAGTGAGTAAAAACTTGTATTATACATACAAATATTTAATTAGTAATCAAATAGCTATTTATGGCTTTCAAATCATTTAGAGCTTGAAATCAAAATGGTAATTAAGATAGTCCAGTCACTTCACAAATAATATTAAGGCCCAAAGGGTTAAGATATATTGACTAGGATGAAAGTCAATGTAGAAGGAAGGTTTAAAATGTAACAACAAATTCAAAAGAGTGACATTACATTCAGCAGCCTGTTATTATCACAGAGACATGAATGGCCAAAGTCCAAATCAAGGCATATGTCAGAAGTCAAGCCTACTTAGCTATTAGGACAGGCAGCTGCAAAGATGATACTCCAAGAAAAGCAAAACATGGAAAAGAGTCAAGTGACTTGACTATACAATTCCAAAGATCAGGAAAAAGGACAGACAGAAAAATCTCCACTTAATGTTGGAGGAGTATGGCAGTCATCAGAACCTACTTCAGTTCTCTTGCTTACTGATCCCTCCCTTCACAACAAACATACTAGTGAATCAGAATGGTTTTATATAAGATTTGATGCATATCTTCTAGGCTTCTTAAGCCCATTCTGGTTTAGGAGGGAAAATTTGATCAAAAAAAATTCACAATCTGGAAGACTCAGGACTGGATTTGGGAAAGTATAACCAATGTCATCAATGACCATGTAGAGGAAGTACATAGTCTCTTGAAGGCAATACAATTTAGTTCATAGTATTACTGGCTAGCAAGGAAAGTCAACCGCGATGCTGTTGGTTGCTCTAGAAGAATGAAAAAATTCTTAAGTAAAAACAATTATAGTGATAACAACAACAACAATAAATAAGTAAATAATTTTAAAGAACAACAATACCAAGAATATCACATTGTACATAAAATCAGCAACACAGCTGTCAGGGAATCACTCCTCAAAATTACATGAAAACATTTTAAGATGAAATAGATGACTAAAAAAAATCTTAGAAGTACTAACTGAATTATGTTTATATTTTGAGAAGTTACAGAAAAGAGCTGTCCATGACCAGAGAGATGATTTCATGGCAAGTATTTTAAAAAACAATAGTAACATTTCTTCAGATTTTCAGAAGCATGGAAGAAGACTTTACAACTCATTTTATGAATCAAGCATTGTGTTGGCGCTGAAACCAGACAGTTACAATACAAAAAAGTTGTATAGGAAATAATATACTACAACCCAATGGAATTTTTCTGTACTTTATAAGGTTAACTTAGTGCAATAGTTTGAGTCTATGTTTCCCAATAGTTTGACCTAAACTTAGATTTCTAGCCACCTGGCTGGAGAAGGTATCACTGGGGGTGGATTATATTTCTAGTCCAAAAATGTGCAGAGGATTAAGCTCTGCCAGGGCCCCTGATGTTTTGCTGTCTGTGTTTTCTTGTGCTTCTGGCTGTTTGATAGTATCACTCTGTGCTTGGCTCTGTGAAAGGGAGCCGGCTTCATCTGCCATTATGGAAATTACCTTGGACCTGTAGGCTAAAATAAACCCATTCTTCTCATAATGCATTCTACCAAGTGGAGCTGACTAAATACTTAGTATTAAAAAAAAAAAAAAAGAAAAAAGAAAAAAAGGAGTAAGCCAGGTGTGGTGGTGTGCACACCTTTAATCCCACCACTAGGGAGGCAGAGGTAGGAGGATCGCCATGAGTTCAAGGCCACCCTGGGACTCCATAGTGAATTCCAGGTCAGCCTGGGCTAGAGTGAAACCCTACCTCAAAAAAACAAAACAACAGCAACAACAACAAACCAATTAATTAATGTCTTGTTCTATATGAATAATAACTTCAAGGAGACAAATATGATGCTATCATTTGATATAGAAAAAAAAAACATATAGGTCAGCAGTATCATTTTCTGAATTTTACAAGGAAAACAAAATCTCAAGAAACTACAAATTGGAACTATTTCAATTAGATAAAAGACCTGTATTGAAACTAAAATAAAATAAAATAAAATTAGCATAATAATTAATAGTGAAACTCTAGATGATGCTTCTCCCAAGCTAAGAGAACATGGAAAAAAAAATATGCAAAGCTTCTATTACTTGAAGCAATAGCAGAGCAATGAGACAAAACAAAAACAACAAAAAGCCAGATAGGCCAGAAATAAGATATATAGCAATTCTTATTCACATATACGATGACTGTATCAAGCTCCCCCAAAGAATGTCTAAAAATGTAGTTTATAACTAATAAGTTAAATGAGAAAATGCCAATGTTCAAAATTTAATCATATCACTATAAAAAGTAATAAATCTAGAACCCAAAATTTAAATATCCAGGGAAGGAGAGATGGCTTAGCGGTTAAGCACTTGCCTGTGAAGCTTAAGGACCTCGATTCGAGGCTTGATTCCCCAGGACCCACATCAGCCAGATGCACAAGGGGCACACTCATCTGGAGTTCATTTGCAGTGGCTAGCTGGAGGCCCTGGTGCACCCATTCATTTTCTCTCTCTCTCTCTCTGTCTGTCTTTCTCTATGTCGCTCTCAAATAAATAAATAAAAATAAACAAAAATTTTTTAAAAATTAAATATCCATTTCCAGTGAATCAAAAAGATGCACAGATATATCTTACGTTCACAGGTATGAATTTATCAGAAACTATTTATAGTCTATAAGATCATGAAAATAACAAAAGTGCACTGAAGGAAGAGCTAATGAACAAAACAATGTGGAGTTGTGAGTACAAGAGCCATTGTAGTGAAGAAGCCAGTTGTCTCTTAAACTAACCAGTTGACATATCACAATTACTATTGAAAGTTCAGCACAGCTTCTTTTGGATTTAATCTTATGTTAAAATTCATATGAAAATAGCCAAGAAGAACAAAAATAAATCAATTTTGAAAAACAAAGAGTAAAATCAGAAGACTCATGCTACTTGATTTTAAAACTTACTCCAGAGCTTCACTGACCAAAACAGAAAAGTCTTGAAGAGAGTCATAGGTCAAAGACACAGGATAGAGTTTAAAAAGATACCCATGTAAATATGACTTTATGATTTTTTTTTAAATTTATTTATTTGAGAGCGACAGACACAGAGAGAAAGACAGATAGAGGAAGAGAGAGAGAATGGGCGCTCCAGGGCTTCCAGCCTCTGCAAACGAACTCCAGGCACTTGCGTCCCCTTGTGCATCTGGCTAACATGGGACCTGGGGATCCGAGCCTCGAACTGGGGTCCTTAGGCTTCACAGGCAAGCGCTTAACCGCTAAGCCATCTCTCCAGCCCGACTTTATGATTTTTGAAAAATTTAAACAAATATATTTCAAATATGAGATATTATCTTTCAATAAACAATTGCATACCCATAGCAAGAGAGCCACTGGGCAAAAGAGAACAAACTTGGCTTAAATGTGTGAGTGTTACACAAAAGTTGTTTCAGAATAGATCACTTAATTTAGCATATGATTTAAAGAAAGATTAGGCAATCTTATGTCCTTATACTAGACAGAAATGCTTTAGATAGGGCACCAGAAGCAGAATCAATTACAGAGAAATTGATGTCAAGCCATTCAAATGAAAGACTTGTGCATTATGAACACTGCTGGTAAGTGAATGAAAAGACAATATATTTAGAAGAAAACATATATGTAAATCTAATATTTGACAAAAACTTGATTAAGGCAATAGAAACTATTGACTCTGAATTTCAAACAAGATGTGAATGATTTACCCAAATGGGCATAGATAAGGCAAACAGAAACATGATATTTGATATTATTAGTGCAAACAGGGGAAATTAATGTAAATTAAAGCCATGGTAAGTTATCACTCCACAGTTATTCAAAAGACTAAAATGAAAAGTGCTGACAACACAAACACACATTGCTAGTGGAGATAAAAATTAGTAAAGACAAACTGGCAGGTGGTTTGACAGTTTCTTGTAAAGTGAAACCTATGTCATAAAAATCCTACTCAACTTGTTTATCCTAGAAAACATGAGTGCATTTTCAGATGCAAACCAGTACATAGATATTTTCAGCATGATTGTCTGTAGTAGCAATGACTAGAAACCATCCAAATTTAATAAACCAAGAACACAAACTGCAGAACATTTAGATAATTAAATGTTACTTGTAAATATAAAAGAGTAAATTATTGATATCCACATCAAGTTGGATTAATTTCTAAGGCATCTTTCATAGTGAAAGAACTCAGCTTCACATGATTACATTCCACCTAGTAGCACTTATATGTCATCTTTCAAACACAACAATATGAGCCAGGCATAGTGACACATACCTTTAATCCCAGCCCTTGGGAGGCAAAGGTAAGAGGATCACTGTGAGTTCAAGGCCAACCTGAGACTGCATAGTGAATTCTAGGTCATCCTGGACTAGAGTGCGATCCCATCACACCCCTCCCCACAACAAAATATATGAATGAGAATGTAGCATTGTTGGCCAAGAAGCTAGAGGATGATGGCAATTTGCAAAAGGAATTATAAAAGAGGTTTGAAGAATGATAGAATTGTTATGTATCATGATTTTTGTGATTACACAAACATATGCATGTATTAAAATTCATAAAACTGTATACATGAAAAATGTAAATTTTGTACCATTGTTCACCTGTAATAATGGTGTGAATTCCAAACCTCAACAACCAACTGCTTAGAAGGACTTGTATCAAAAGAAATCTCATTCTTTGCTATTGGGTTACCATACAGAAAATAACTTGGAGAGTAGTTTCTTACAATGTCATCTTTCCCTGTATCCAGCAATCGTACTCTTAGGTGTACAAATGAGTTGAAAACACATTCAACAGAATCATGCACTTGAGTGTTCCTAAAGGATTTATTCATAGTTTTCAAAAATTAGAAGGAAACAAGATATCATTTTTAGATGAACTGATAAACATACTGGGATTCAGTCATGCAATAAAATATGGTTCAGGGCTGGAGGGATGGCTTAGCGGTTAAGGTGTTTGCCTGCAAAGCCAAAGGACCTAGGTTCGATTCTCCAGGACCCACGTTAGCCAGATGCACAAAGGGATGCATTGTCTGGAGTTCATTTGCAGTGGCTGGAGGCCCTAGTGTACCCATTCTCTCCCTCTCTCTCCCTCTTTCTCTGTCAAATAAATAAATAATTAACAATAAAATATTTTTAAAAAATATATGAGTCAGTGAGAAAGGAAAGCTTTCACACCTTATGGTAGGGAGGAAAGTTAAATGAATGTGCCTTGGTGAAAGAAGCCACTGTACAAAGGCTACATATTGTATATCAAATTACATGACATTCTGAAAAAGGAAAAAAAACTAGATTCTGTACACAGAGAGTGGCTACTAAGGGCTGAGAGGAAAGATAAGTAGGTGTATATAGGGGACTTTGAAGCCAGTAATTGTCAAATATGACATACTTTCAGTGGGTATATAGCATGAAGCAATTGGCAACATGGATAGAATACCATAGCATTCACCCCAATGTACATTGTAGACTTTAGTTTAGTTAGCTTTGGCTCAAATTTATCACAACAATAAAACAATAGAAGAAATAGTGTGTATATATGTGTGCACTAGTAAGAAGGGGACAGAGATTATGTGGGAACCCTCCATACCTTCTACCCACTTTTTAAGCACACCTAAAACTGCCGTAAATAAATAAAGGGTCTATTAACTTACAGAAGTAAGTAAAAAAATTATGTTAATCTAAATAATAAAATTTTTCAAAGAACCTTAAAAATGATCCCACTGAAGCATGCACAATTAGAAGTGGCAAGACACACAGTGAGAAAAGGCAATGATGGAAAATTTTTTGTATGGGAAATCAATGAAATCTTTCCAGTTCTTGAAGTAAAGTTCCAATTATTTGATTAATTCTCCTCTCATTCTAACAACATGATGAATTGAAGAATGTGAAGAAAATCATCCTGCAGTCCTTGCTGCACTTGAACTAAGCAGATCAATAGGTGCTTCTCTTGTTACCTCAGACTGAGCCACTGAGTCATTGTCCACTTCCAGAACCCTTGTTTTAAATAATACAAGTTCTTTTCAAACTGCAGTTATGTTTTGAGTGATTGAGGCATCTTGAGATATTGGTCAACTCTAGATATGATCCTTCACATTTTTATTGAATGGAAAATGTGTATACATTAGTATAGAATATGCATCTTTTTTTGAGGTGAGCCCAACAGACTCGCCTTTTTTATGCAAAAGAGTTAGAGAAAAAGAAAGAATTGGCGCAACAAGGCCTTCAGCCTCTGAAATCAAACTCCAGACATGCTCGCTAACTTGTACACATGTGCGACCTTTTGCGCTTGTGCACCTTGGGTGTCTGGTTTACGTGGGAGCTGGAGAGTCAAATATGGGTCCTTAGGCTTTGCAGGCAAGCACCTTACCTACCAAACCAACTCTGCATCCCAGAATATGCACCTTTTCAGGTAGTGGTCAGTCCTTGAATGGTTTAGCATAACTACACTATTACGACAAATTACATTGAACATGTTCAACCTAATAACTGTGAAAAAGGTTATATTGTTCTTCAATTATCCCTTTAATCAATCTCTCAGGATAATCATTCTGTCTAAATATATATTTCTCAATACTAATTTTATTATCTAGGTGATTCTCATCAGTAATCATTACAGTACATTTCTCCATACTCTTTAACACCTCTTACTTAAACTAAATGGGTGATTAGATTTAACATGCAGGATATTACCCACATGGTGGTCTTGATAATGTGTGCTCCATTGTAACTATCTTAGCTTTATCTTAGAAAAAGTTGCTAAAGAAAAAAAAAAAGAACAAAATTCTCTATTATGCCTTTGCTCAGTAGATCACATATCAGAAGAAAACCTCTTGTAGAACTTTTCAATACAGAGTGTGATTTGGCCTTTCAAAATAACAAAAAAGTGCATCTTTCCAAAATAATAATAACTCATCTAGGAATCATATGCTGCTGTAGATCAGGTACCTTGTCTGCTGATTTTAAAGATGCAGTGTTATTATTAAAACCAGAATGCTTTCTAGGTTTTGTAAATATTCCTAACTAGGCCACATCCAGCATAGCCCTCCATGAGGCATTCCTGGGTATGCAGTGTGGCAGCACACACCACCTCATGACAACTGAAGGAATTTCGGTATAGACCTTTGTGAGGCACTAGTGAACTATACAGTCCCTAAAGACACATTTCCCTTAATATTCACCCTTACATTACAGTATGTAAGAAAGCATTAGATGTGTTTTTTTAAATTTATATAATATATTCATGTCTTTTTAAAACATGAAACAAAATTAATTTTATTTTTTAATTTTTTTTCATTAATTAGTTTTGTATTCAGCAAATATAGTCAGTTTGGTACCATTATTAGGCTCATCCGAGACCTACCCCCTCCCCATTGGCTCCTCCTTGTTGAGGTTATATGGTTCATGCATTGTGGAGTTAGCCCACAGTTATGGATAAGATAAATGTGTCTGCATATCATAACCCAACATGTGGCTCTGACATTCTTTCCGCCCCCTCTTCCGCAAAATTTCCCTGAGCCATGTTGGGTTCATTTTTGGTCTGCTTCAGTGCTGAGGTGTTGGGGGCCTCTGAGGCTCTGGCTCTCTGATTTGGTAAGAGTTGATTTTTCTCTGTGTTGGTCTCCTTCCCCCTTGTGCTGGTATCCGGTTCATCAGGAAAACAGCACCTTTGCTTGTCTTGCCAATTTTTCTTAGTTTCAGCCAGGGCCCTTTTGAGGTATGATGGGGTGGCTCTCTTCTTAGGATCTACATCTATCTGAAAAAGAGAAGCAGATTCTCCAATGGAGAGGAAGTTAGTACACTTGCTTTTTTTATAGAGAACTTAATAGGTGTAGGCCCTCTTGTAGCCCATGATTGATGGTAGCTTGATATGGGAGAGTGGGCTTATGTTTGGGTATGGTTCTGACTTGTTTTCCAGCTCCACCTATGGGTCCCATACCACTGAGGGGATCAGTTAGCCAAATCAAGAGCAGTTGGTTCCCCACCATGGCTGTGTGCCACTATTGTATTTGTGTGGGCATCACAACAGGTTATTTGCTGCTAAGTAGGTTAGACCATGAGTTGCTTGGACAAATGTTGGTCATTTTCCCCTAGTTGCCCATGTAATATATTCATGTCTTAAATAAGGTTATCTTAAACTCATCCCACCATTGAAGTAAAAAATAGGAAAATATCTAGGCAAGCTAATGTAAAAATTTTATTTTATATTACACAGAAATTTCAGAAGCATTTCTTAACATAAAATGAAGTAGAAGTTGTATCTTAACCATTTCATGTGTCATTTTTGATAATTAATAATTTAATTGACTATTTTTTAAGTATTACTATTTGTTGCAGTCAGATTCACATTACTAGCAGAACACTCCCAACCAAGAACAGCTTGTGGGGCAAAAAGGGTTTATTTTAGCTCAAGGACACAAGGGGAAGCTCCATGATGGCAGGGGGAAATGGTGGCATGAGCAGAGAAACTGGGCATCACCTCCTGGCCAACGTCAGGTGGGCCACAATAACAGGAGAATGTTCCAAACACTGGCAAGAGGATCCTGGCTATAACACCCATAAGCCTACCCCCAACAATACACTGCCTCCAGGAGGCTCTAATTTCCAAATTACCATCAGCTGAGAACTTAGTGTTCAGAACAACTAAGGTTAGGAGGGGCACCTGAATCAAACCACCACACTATTATTTGTGCTTTAGATTATGAAAATAGCCCAAATGCCTTTATTAATATGAAAACATTTTAAAATTCACTTGTGTTCATTTTCCTTTTCTTTCTTAGTTAAATTTATTTTAACTAACATTCAAAAGCATAAAAATTCAACGTATTTGTGGAAGGTGTTTGGTGCCCCTCTAATGCACACACTGTGCGCTGTTTAGATGAGTGTAGACGTGTGTCTCCTGTGATGGTCATGATTTTAACTTATAGTTAAATTCACCTTTTGTGGGACCCAGTTCTATGGCTTTGACAAAAACACAGTTATATCCCCCACCCCGACATGCACAACAATACAGAGCTGTTTCATCAGACTGCAATTTCACTGTCACTCTTCTTCAGAGACAATTCTCTTCCAACTTAAAACCTTTCAAAAAACTATTTTTGAAGCACCTTAATGTTATAGGTACTTTAACACACCATTATTTGATGGATTTCTTCATGAAATGAAGGTTTCCACATACTCCAGATTTTCATAGCACAGTTAAATATGTGTAGTTGATGTTATTATAAACTCAACATATTGCATATACAAATATACAAAGAAGGAGAAAGGCGGCATGATGTCACGCATGAGAATATTAAATTGGTATTTTAGGAAAGTCTCCCACATCCCCCTTCCCCCAGGAAGGAAAACATAAGCCATTTCCTTTAAATCTAGATCCTGTCCACTTGTTTGTCAGCGATTGTGATGATGCAAGAGAAGAGAAGAATATATCCCACCATTCTTTGTCACAATGACTTATGGTAGTTTAAGCAGCAGACTTCCTAAGCCAAGACTTATCACTTCAGGGTTATTTCCATGTGACCTGTGGAGAATACTCATGAATAGGGGGAGAAGCTTGTGGCTTTCTCTGCTGCAGGGCTGAACTCTTCAGTGCAAGACTGGAAGGCAGGCCTGGGTGTTGTGAAGTAATCATTAAGTTACACGCTTGTCATTTCTTGTACATTCACTCAGAACTAATGCACATCACTTTTTCCAATTATAATCATTCCACCATTTAACAAGTACAAAAGGCCTTAGATTCCAATTTGCCACTGATGCCTCACTCTTGGTTGCTTATTTCTTGACATTTTAGTATTTGTAGGTTGTGCATAGCTCCAGTAATATGAAGCATTCTCCTTTCCTAAAACAAATCTGCAAGAGAGTCCAAACAACTTTGCTCTCACACTACAGGGCAGGCCACTTCCACAATCATGGAGTTTTCTGTTCCTGTTATAAAAACACGTTATATGTTGTCCTCTTATGAATACATGTTGTTTCTTGGCTTGTTTATTACCAAAGTGAAACATAAATCACTTACTGACATGCTCTATATGTTCCTGTCTAGTCTTTTCTGATAGTGACATCACACCTGCCTAGTATATTTCATATTTCCCCTTGCATTGATTTCTCAGATTGCTATCTGTCTTCACAAACACAGGGACCCAAACAAGCCATCACTGGCTCCAGAAACCTCACCACTTCCATACTTCTCTGATTCCTTCAGTGAGTATGAATATGCAGGAATGAGCTGCGAGACATGCTTTTGGATACAAAGCCTTAAACATGAACCACAAAGAAGAGGAAATTGGCATTTTCATGTGCTACACATGATTTAATGGCATTAGGCAATCTAATATGGTACATAGGCCAGATTCCAGTAATGCTTCTCTTGAGAATTTCAAGTGGTAATGGCAATTTAAAATGACAGACTTACATTGGTATAGTTTCTTATCTCTCAGAAGTCTTCATATTTATAAAGCTATGTGGAGCAGGCTTATCTGCCTCAGAAACTCTGTCACCTCTAGGGTGAATCTGAGCTTACTTTCAAAGTTGACTCAATATTACAGGTAATTACAAGAGGTAAAAAGCAGTAGTCAATGAAAAATGGATAGGGAAAAGAAATATATATATTTCCAAAAGAAATTTTATCTGAAAGGTAAGAACCAAGCAAACAATCAATTCCCTGAGGTTATTTAATAAACATTCACACACAGGACTGTGAACTCCCATGCCAGCCACTAGAGAGCATGACAGGAAATACATTTAAGGCTAATTCTCTGAAGGTTTTAAGGCTAATTCTCTGAAGGTTAAATGTGGATTTATTGAAGTAAAATTCAAAACTTCAGAGAATTTTATACTACCAGGAAAATACATTTGGGGTATTAAAATTCTTTTTAAAAGCCCACATTTTTCTCTTACTTAAAGCATTGCCATTTTCCCTCTACTTCTACATGTCTTTCAACCAATACACACACACCACTCAATGCTTATAAAAAGTATTTATGATAGATATTAACTTAAACATAATTTTTAAGAGTTCTCCAGACATCTGTAATCAACTTTCCTTAATCCAGTGTATTTAGGAATTCTGTTAGGAGCAATAACAAATTTCTATCCAAGTATGAGTACAAGGGTGCACATTTAATATACTGCATGACATTTGAGGACATGTGCTATGGAGCCCAACCAGATTCTACATACATCCTGTTGTTAAGAACATTCAAATAATAGGCTGTCCCAGCCAGAGCTAAGATGATTCCAGTAGTCATGCCTGCCTCATCTGTACCCCCTTTCCCATTAGTAATGCTGCTGTTGCTCTGTCTGCACTCCAAACCCGAGAGCCAAGCCACACCCAGAACTTCCAAGTTAGCTAGAACTATGGAAGTCACTATGGTGGGGAGACCTCCAAAACCAGGCTTTCTCAATTGGATGAGGAGATGAACACTGTGTTCAGTGTAGCATGTGGTTGTTCATCCTTCTACTTACCACTTGCATTTTTAAAATATTTTATATATTTATTTTCAAGGATAGAAAGGAGAGATGGTCCAGGGCCTCCTGCTGCCACAAATGAACTTCAGATGCACATACAGCCTTGTGCTGGGTAATCAAACCCTGGGTCATTAGACTTTGCAGGCAAGCACATTAAATGATGAGCCATCTCCCCAGTCTCTACCATGCGTATTTTGAGCATTGCTGAATATTTAGGTCTGTGGACCAGTGGATTCATGTACTATTTTTAACTTATGGGTAAATCTTAGGCATTCTCAAGGTTCTGGTAGGAGATAAAACTCTCAGAAATAAAGTCAACAGAGGGGTGAAGAAATTCCTTTTAATAACTTCATCATACAAGGGTATTTTTAATTTAAACACAACTGCATGAAAGAAGTTACAAATAAATCTAAAACACTTGAAAACACTACAAGTGCTAACAAACATAGCCTTGACAAGGAGAATGAGGGGATTCTAATAACATACATTCCTCTTGCTCCACCACAGAGGGAATATAGGCCCTAAAGTCATAATTTCTGCTAAAAGTGCATTTTGGGGGTTGTAGTACACAACTCCAGACCAGGCACAGTTATGGAGGAAGGGATATTTATTGGAGCTTACAGACCCGAGGGAAGTTCCATAATGGCAGAAGAAGCTGGCCTGCTCTCACAGGTCCAAACGGGGGGGGGGGAGGGCACAGGCCCAAAAAAAGAAAGAAAGAAGGAAGAAAGAAAGAAAACCCACTACACACAAGCATACTTAGGAATTCCAGGTAATTCCAGGTAGAACTCATGTACTTTTCATATTTTTAGACTATAATTCCAAATCCACCACCACACCTTAGGGTTGGACTCTAAGATCTACCCAGTGACATCTCATCTCCTCCAGCCAGGTAGCTGGAAATCTAAGAAGCTTTAATAAAATTCTTGACTCTATTAGGGGACATTTATATTCAAGCTACCACAGGAGTCAATACATCCTAAGTGTCTTCTGCCCCTTCAAAGCCACCAAAATGCCATGTATGATGGGGGTTCAAGACATTTTTATTCTCTGGCATAACTCCTGTAAGAAAAGGACCTTTTCTCTATCTCACCTATGTGCTTCTCCACAATGCATGCAACACTTACTGATAGTAAAAACCACAGCTGAGGGCTAGAAAGATGGTTTAGCAGTTAAGGCACTTGCCTGTGAAGCCTAAGGGCTCAGGTTCTGTTCCCCAGTATTCATGCACTAGGTGGCACATGTTTCTGGAGTTTGTTTGTAGCTGCTGGAGGCCCTGTCATGCCCATTCTCTCCCATTCTCTCTCTCTCTCTCTCTCTCTCTCTCTCTCTCTCTCTCTCTCTCTCTCTCCCTCTCTCTCTCTCTGTCTCTCTCAAGTAAATAAATAAATAAAATCCACAGCTGAGTTTTTAAGATAACATTTTGAATAAGACAGAAAGCAAATAATCAAGTACTGAAATTCGAGTGTCATACACAAATGTTCTTTTTCTTGTCAGGAGACGCTGCTTCCCAGCAGCCATGAGCAGAGCAGCCTCCTATACTAGAGCTCCTGCCACATGGTGTTTCTCCCCACCACAGACTTTTAGACTGAATCTCTGAAATGTATGACAAATTACTTCCTTCCTTCTAAATTGTTTTTCTTAAGTACTTGCACAGCAACAACAACAACCAAAAGGCATAAAGAGAATAGTTATAGCCACTGTGATTCTCCACAATAGGCCTGTGAGGATCAAGTAAGTTATTATTCATGGTGGTTCTTTGCAAGTTGATTTCCCTTATACATATAAGATAGTGGGTTTTTTTAAATTAAATAGCACAGCTAGAAAGGGAAGGAGAAAGGCCACCAGGAAGGGGAATTCAGAACCATGCATAGTATTGTCTAAATTTGTAGAAGGAGATTTGATGGGATGAGTGAGCAGAAGGTGATGGAGGAGTGGCAGTGCAGATGACACAGACTAGGCCACATCCAACTGATAAACACAAGATAGAATCACAGTAGCTCACATTCACCAGCTAGGATAGATCCAGATACATAGATGAAGACATACAGAGGATAGATAGATAGATGAGAGATAGATAGATAGATAGATAGATAGATAGATAGATAGATAGATAGATAGATAGATAGATGAGTGAACTAGAGGAGGCAGCAGAATACTGTTTCATCTGTAATAAAGTCAGCACAATTTAGAAACCAGAACAGGGTTAAAAGAGCCATAATTGACATGATGGTGTAGGAATAAAAAAAACCCTGAAAATTAAATGTTCATGTAGTGGAAAGCTAAAAACAGGCAAATTTAAAGATTGTTATTCTGGATATGACTAGGAATTAAACATACTGGACACCTCTGAGGACAGGAATTAAGGTAAAAAGGAAATATTTTGTGGAGTTTAAGAAACAAATTCTCAGGGTGGAGAGATGGCTTAGCAGTTAAGGCACTTGCTTGCAAAGCCAAAGGACCCAGGTTTGATTCCCCAGGACCCACATAAGCCAGGTACCCAAGGTGGTGCTTGTGTCTGGAGTTTGTTTGCAGTGGCTAGGTGCCCTGGTGCATCCACTCTCTCTCTCTTCTTCTCAAATAAATAAATAAACACAAAAATATTAAGAAACAAACAAACAAATACTCAAGTCTTCCTCCTTCATCCTAGTGTGTTCTCAAAGACTTACCAAGTAGACAGCTTAAGTGACTATCAAATGCACAGACCATTTCTACTTGCTTCAAGAATATTGCCAGTTTGTTTTCATGTGTGTATATGTAATGCTGGATGTGTTCATGCAGGTATATGTGTGTGTACATGTGTGGGTGCTCATGCATTTGTGTGCATGCATGTAGATGACAAATATTCACTTCAGGTGTATTGCTCAGTAACTCTTTACCATACTTTTGGAGACAAATTTTCTCACTGAACCTGGACCTCACCAAATCTGCTAGACCAGCTAGCCAGAAAGCTCCAGGGTTATGCCTGTCTTTGTCTCCTCAGCACTGGAATTACAGGTGTGCATTCAAGTTCAGGTCCTCACTCTTTCATGGAAAGCATTTCACCCACTGAGCCATCTTCTCAGCCCCACCATCTGTGTTTTGGGGGTAAGATTTCTCTTTGGCTTGAAGCACTCCACTTAGGCTAGACTGGATAGCCAGCAGTCTCCAGCCTTCCTTGTGCTGGTTTATAGGAGAACACTTCCAATTCATCCTTTTTGTTTGAGCATTTTGAATCAAGCTCAGGACTTCTTGTTTGTATAGCAACCACTTTACTAATTGAGCATCTCGCCAGCCTGATATTGGCAATTTGAGCACATTCCAAAATTCTGACCTGTCAGGCATTGAAATTGTGATTTCTAAGGCAAAAGATTCATTGGTTTTAGCTATTGTAAAAGAAAAACATTGGAGGATGTATAAGTTTATTTCTTTGGACATAGAATATTAGAAAATCATATTTTGTAGACACTGTATAAAACTCTGGACTTAACGTGTTTTATTCTACTCTTTAAGCTTTTGCTTTGAAAAAAAAAGAAAAGAAAATATTGGGTAGTTGTCCATGGATCTAAACATCATTTATATCTTTTTGTTTGTTTGGTTGGTTAATTGGCTGTTTGTTTGCTTGTTCTTTGAGGTAGAGTCCCACTCTAGCTCAGGCTGACCTGGAATTCACTAAGAAGTCTCTTGGTGGCCTCAAACTCACAACAATCTTCTGACCTCTCCCTCCTGAGTACTGGGGTTAAAGGCAAGCACCACCATGCTGGTCTCAATTTCTATCTTTTAAATTAGGAATTTACAACATCTAACAGAGTTCTTCATTGAGTTTTACATAAAATATTTTAAGTGAGAGCACAAAAAAAATAGCTCTCACTTCTAGGATTCTTTGGATTTAATATTTTTACTTATATTCACACATAAGTAGTTTATGACTTATTTTAGTAATTCTAACTGTGAACATTTGAAGTATTTCTTTCAAAATCAGAATGTCTGAATGCAGAAACTCAGCTCACCAATGGTGAGACACTAAATTATTTGATTGGTAGAAACATTCTATTATGTAATGCACAGGGTTGTTGGAAGAATCAAATAAAATGCATATAAACTCCCTATCATCATTGGTGGAAATAAATTTTCATTCCTTTATCCAACTGAGATACTCTATAAAATGAAAGCACTTTAATTCTACTGTTTTTTAGAGCTTCTGCTAGCATAAATATTCTTCATATCTTTAAAAATCAACTCTTTTGCCATCAGAAATCATTTTCTTAACTCTGTAGAAGTTGAACTGATTTTTAAGCATAAAACAAAATTAGTTTCTGGTGGCACTGAGTGATTCTCAGTCCAATGGTGTGAAAACAACCAGCCTATATATCTACCTAGGCAACATAATCTGCGCATGCTGAGTTGAAATATCAATTTAGAAATGCCACTTTCCTTGAGCAGCAAGTAATTATCTAGAAGAAACATGTTTTTATCACTACCCATGGCTGGCACCAGGCAGCAAATCTTTAGTCTCCAGCACATGGTCCCAGGTTTTCCTGCAAACTGTAGTGCTGAACAGGGCTGTGCCTCAGCACATTTAAATAAGATCTTGACACCTGTGTCATTGTGCAGGCTCAGAGCTGGGAGACAAGATTTTTTTTTTTTTACCTTAATTTCAATGCACTATTGCTCATCAAATGACAAGCATACATTATGGCTCTTCATTCTAACCAAACCTCCAAAGGCAATTTCAATTTGACTAGAGTGGTTTTCTGTCAAATGGCTACTCTAAGTTACATTGAGCGTTTTACCCACCAGAAAGCTCAGGGTTCATGTGAGTGCCCTGTCAACTAGCCTGTATGTCAATATGGGGGTTATTTGATTTGAAATTGGATTCTAGCCTTCCATGATCTGCTGTGTAAATGGAGCAGCATGGGTTGCAGAAATTTTCCCAAAGTTTATGAAGAATGTGATATGCTCTCCCGCCACCCTTGAATTTGTCTTATACTTCTATTTGGCACAAGTTTTCATCTCAGTGATAAATATTCAAAGCTAAAAGTAAAAGGATTTTTTTTTCCTAATGAAAAGAACCCTTGAGAAAATTATTCTATGCATGCATTTCTTCTGTGATATGAGTTGGGTGCAAGTTGCAGACTTTTGTAGCAGAATGGCTTTGTGACCCTTCTTTAAACATTTAAGACTTAGTTCAGAAGTTCACTGAATACAATGAGACATGATTCTTAAGTATGGAGCCTTCAAAAAAATCTTCTAAATATATAATATTCTCAGCAAGACATGTCAGTCATTGTCAAGATGAAAGTCATTTAAATGCTAAGATCCCAGTAAACTGTGTCTATATTGTAGGGTTCTCTTCCCAAAGCAATACATTAGCCATATGTGTAGAGCATACAAAACTATGTAACTCTATTATGATATGTTCGGTAACACTGAATATTGTGATGTGAGATGGAGAGGGAGGGAGGGGTTTGCTATGCTAGTTACATGCTTATCGCCAGTATGCGGATGGCCCTAAGGGCAGCACAGAGAACTTCAGAGAAAAACATGTTAAATGGGCATGGGGAAATATCCTTTTGACCCATATAAAAGGGCCTTTGTGTAGATCTCATGAGCACTAGATTTTATTTTTGAGTGGATAAAGATGTGCAGTTTCCTTAGAATCAAAGGTAGATTGGCAATACTTGCAGTAAATGGCAAAATAATTATGAGAGTGTTTGGTGTGCAGGGTGAAACATTCATCACTTTGAATAGTTTGGGCATCAAGGAAACTGTAATAGGCAATCCCACAAGAGTCCCTTTATAATTTAGCATTAATTGATGTTCCCTTATTGTAGTGGCAGTTGATAAGTCAAAAGACATTGGATTGAAGCAAGAAAACAAAATGCTCTGCTAAATTCTTTGCAGTTCGACAGGTGACCGGATTAAAAAAAAATCTGTAAAATAAAGAAGACTGAGCAGTGTTGATTTTCTGAGATTAATAGCCTAGACTGGTGGATGTGTTTGTGTTAAAATGCTTATTAGTGTATTGTCTGCTTACAAGTAAAGTCTAGCAGTTAGCTCAGGAAAACTGTTTCCCAATTTTTTTAATTATTTTTTTATGGTTATGGAAGTTTATTCCTTTAATCCCAACATTCAGGAGGCTGAGATAGGATGATTGCCCTAAATTCAAGGCCAGTCTGGATACAAACTGAGTTCCAGGTCAGCCAAGGTGAAAGTGAGACCTGTAGAAGACATGCATTGAATAATTTGCAGTTATTTAACAAATTACATTTCATTTCTGTATTTATATCACAACACCATGAAATTAATATCATAATACCCCATTAATTAAAAAGAAGTCATTAATGTTTTGATTTTTTGTTTGTTTCCTGATGTGCACATATGTTATTTCAGGTTGTTAGCCACTTTTCAAACTGGGTCTTCCTTCCTGCATTCATTTGTCCAGAAGCATGAAGTCCTGAGTAGTTCTTGGTTGGTGGGAATGAGTCCCTTGCAATAAAGCAAGCTCCTTATAAAGTATGTCAGCATCTAAATGTAAAACATGAATGTGCATGAATCAGAGCTGAGAAGACTAGTATTAAGGAGCACAGAGCCACACTGGTGTGCATCTCAGGAAAAGAATAGTTGTGGGGAAGATATCTTGTTAACTGAATGCTGGGTTGTTCTAAGAATGTTATGCGTATCAGACTATTTATTTCTAGTAATGTACTCATGGGGAAGGTTCTTTCATTATGCTTATTTTAAAGATAAATTGCTCAAGTAGAGCAAGGCTGTGAATACAAAGCATGAGCTATCTTCAACTTGTGTGTGCTGCTGTCTCTGAAATACAGTACAGTAGATGATGAGTGAACATCACCCTGCTTAACATGACAGCACGCTACACTAAGTACTTTGTCCACAATTAGCACATAAAGAAATTTAAACAAAATTAATGCCTTGTATAGGTTTAACACAATAATAACTAATGACACATTGACACTTACATATACCTTCCTCTGAAATCTTGTCTTTCCCAACAGGATATGATATGCCAATTAATAAATTGGCAAGTCTCATTGACCATATCATCATCACTTCCGTGCAGCCCATAGAAGCCATCATGCTCCTGCTGAGCACTTCTAAACACATGGCCTTGGCATGTTGTATATTATGGGAGGTAGCTTTTTTGTGTTGATGATTATTTTTCCTATGATGAGCAAATATTATTTTTTTTCTCTTTTCTCCCCTGAAATTAACATTTTCTAAAACCTTCTGTTATTTTTCAATAACTGTCTAAATTTTACTGTCTAAAATTTATGAGTGGGAAATAAGAAGAAACAGAACCCCAAAGTTCTCCTTTTTTTCACTAGTTTCAAGTGAGTTTCTGAGGATAAGATGACATACTTCTAAAGTCAACTGTCTCTAGCCTTTCTGTTCTTGTTTCTTCTTTACCAGCTTTGAATACTTTCTTTTTTTTAAATTTAATTTATTAGTTTTCTTTGCAGACCGTTTGGTACCATTGTTTAGGTTCATCCATGATCTACCCCCTCCCAATGAACCCTCCTTGTTGATGTAAATGGGTCGTGCATTGTGGAGTTAGTCCACAGTTATTGGTACGATAAATGTCTCTGCATATCATGACCCATGGGGCTATCATCCACAATGAATACTTTCTTTCCATGGTCAACAATATCATCTTCCAAACATCAGATGATAAAGTGATTAAAGAAGTTCACCAGTGGTAAAGGTGTGTAGTGAGTTCCAAGTAATTATCCTTTTCCTCTCTTCTTCTTATCTTGAAATGTACTCAGTAGGAACAACTACTGTGTGTGTGTGTGTGTGTGTGTGTGTGTGTGTGTGTGCGCGCGCGCGCGCGCGCGTGCACGTGCATTGTGGCATACTGCAAAAGAAATCAGTAGAACTGTTTGCAAAGGGCATATTTTTGGAATGGATGCCCCATTATTACGGATTTATAAAAACCACTCCAACCTACTTGGCAAAAAATTGATGACCTCAAGTATTATGTATTATCTAGAGTTCAATGTTTTTGAGCTATCAGGTTACAATTAAGACTATAGAAGTATTTTCAAAATAAAAAACTGTAATACTGTAAGTTTAACTAAATGACTAAAATGGTTCAGAAGTTCAACAGAGTTTGCAATAAGTCTATCTATTTGAAGTACTTAAGTGCACCCATCACTATGGAAAATATTATAATTTGTAATCCTTGCTTGTGTGATGTTAAACCAGATTCAAAAGTTAAGAGGTGGAAAGGAAAAAGCCTAAATTTTTACTCGATGGTTATATTTTCTGTAATTGTAATCTTGGACCATCAAATAATAGTATCATAGATTTCATGCATGCCTGAAAGTTAAATGATCAAATTTTAATGACCTGTAACAATAGGCTTCCCATTAAAGGAAACATATATGCTTAAATCAAACACCAATTGTTACTTACAAATTATGTAATTTTCTCAAATAAAGTTTTTTTTCTAGTTCCACAGGAAGACAAAAGAAAAACAACTTTCTGAGGGGTTCTTTTATCCCCATCAATGCTAATAATTGAAATCCTAAATTTATTTTCCCTTGATTTGCTATATTTAGTTATGTTTTCTCCTGAAATCATTTGCAAATGAGAAGCATATCCAAATCAGTGAGAACATTGCTCATCATACATACTATACATAGTAATACTTTTTAATTGGACACATATGGAAAGATTGTTTAAGAAACCTCACTTTGATGGATAGCTAGCCTTATTTACAACACTGATTTCACTTACCATATTTGGTTAATATCTGTGGTGAAGGAATAGAAAAAGGAAACTTGTGACCCATGTTGGAACCAAAGATATGAAAAGAATAATATTTATTGAATGACAGATAATGTATTAGGGCTTGGTATTTTTAATCTTTCATGATATGGCTATTTTACAGATAAGATCAAGTTAATTTATTATCCAAGGAAGTGTATGTACTTCACATTAGTTTATGATAGGGGACATTTAACTGGCTTCCCAAGGACGCACACTCAGTATTGTGTGCAGAGGGATCAAACTCATGTATGTCTGCCAAAACCCAAAATCACTCCACTAGAGCACACGGACCCTTTATTCTGGTTAATGGTTTGTTTACCTGGGGAATTAGAATAACATATTGATCTCATACAATATTTAACTCTTTATCAATGCATAGTAATGTTTTGCTTAGTTTCTTCTATTTCCTGTCCAGATTGGATGAATGTGCAATTTAGGCAGGTAGTGGTTATCCATGGTAACATATTTGAACAGGAGAGAATTTTGAATGGCACTATTATGAATAACACCTGCCTTTATTTAATGCTTCCAAGTAATTCAAGACAACCATACTCATTCTTTTAGTAGTACCATTATAAGATGAATGGAAAAAATGTTTGATTTCTAATTTTTTTTAAATTTATTAGTTTTCTTTTCAGTAAATACAGGCAGTTTGGTTCCATTATTTAGGCTCATCTGTGATCTACCCCTTCCCATTAGACCCTCCTTGTTAATGAAAATGGGTCGTGCATTGAGGAGTTAGCCCCCAGTTATTGGTATGCTAAATGTCTCTGCAAATCATGACCCAACATGTGACTCTGACATTCTTTCCGCCCCCTCTTCCGCAAAATTTCCCTGAGCCATAACACCTGAACTACAAGACACTGGAGAGGGTAGGATCAAAACTGACCTAAATTGATTTCTAATTTTTAAGAAATTTTTGATATCAAAAATATCACATTGTTGATGACATGCTTTCCTGGATCTAAGCCTTCTTGATTCCACATTTATACTTTTACTTATTTGTGTGTATGTATGTCCCACATCTGTAGTCTATAATACAGCTGGTCATGTTCAAACAATTTCAACTTTCCTACTGCCTAGAAAAATATTCAAGCTTTTTAAAAACATGTTTCTTTTTTGATTTGTTTATTTGCAAGCAGAGCTAGGAGAAAGAAACAGAGAACAGGTAAACCAGGGTCTCCACTGCAGACAAACAACAAATACATGAACCACTTTGTGCATCTGACTTTATGTATGTACTAGGGAATCAAACCAGGGTAGTTAGGCTTTGCAGGCAGCTATCTTAACTGTTGAGCCACCTCTCCAGTCCCCAACTTTAACTCATTTTCAGTGTTGCCCACAGTCTGTTTCTTAAATGTTAATACATTATTATTTTTATATTTTCTCCAGACTGTTCCCCCTTATCATCTCTAACTTTATACTGCAGACATTTTTAATTACTTAATCTACTATCCATTCTCTTTAGACATTTGTAGTGCCAAACAATTGACTTTCCTAACTCTGTCCTCACTGCCCAGGGCGTAAAATTCAGCCATAGGATGAAACTTGGGCAAGGGAGGTTTGATATGCATTTTCAACATGCAGTAAGCATTTCATAGCCACTATATTTTCCATTCATAAACTATTAAGGATTTAAGCCCAAGTCATTGAGGGCCATAGTTTCACACTCAAGAGACTTTGTATGAGCAGGAAATTGACAAAGATGCAGAGAAGGTGATAACAAGAGAATTTGCTTCAAACAATTCTTTAATAGCATGAATCTATTAAAGTTTTCAACTTTCCAAGAAACAAATTTGTGTTTTCTAACTAATGAAAATTAATTTCATTAAGAGTCTTAGCCGCCAAAGATCATGAGTCACACATCTGTCTGTTTTTCAGTGATTCTGTAAAGTCCATTGTTAATCTCTCCTGGGAAGCCTGCTGGATTGCGGTTGGGAGTACTGAACCCTCATCCCTGCACCATGGCAATCTGTAATTTGAGTTTGGCAACCTTTATTATTTTCCTCTTATGGGCATTCAGTAAACTTTCTCCTGCTGGTTTTATATTCTTAAGTCCTAAAGTCAGTGCCAATCTCCAACATCAGATGTTATCTTCAACACTTAAGTGAAATGGAGTTGGAATGAAGTAGATGTCTACCTAAATTTTTATTTGACTCTCTTGTCCTTTGAAAATGTAGAGAAAATTTATCATTCAGTGAGATTTTATACCATACATACATATATATATATATATATATATATATATATATATATATATATATATGTATGTGTGAGAGAGAGACCCTATCTCTCTAAATAGGTGGGGAGTGATAAAGGAAAACACAATGCTGACCTGTCTGTGACTCCACACATGTATAAACATTTGTCTGTATGCCCCCACATGCACTAACAAACATACACACATGCACTTATGTAGACACACATACAAAAAGAAAAAAAATCAGAGACTTGCTTAGATCTACAAATCATTCAATTTTCAATGAATTATCAACTACTTAGTATCTTAAATAAATTTTAAGATATTTTTATTTGTTTATTCATTTTAAAGAGAGTAAGAGAAAGAAATAGGCAGAGAGGGGTTGAGAGAAAAGAGAAAGAATGGGAATGCAAGGGCCTCTAGCTACTGCAGACAAACTTCATATGCATATACCATCTTGTGCATCTGACTTTACATAAGTTGTAGATTGGATATTGATATTGGATGTTGTAAAATTCTGAGTAAACTTTTATTCTGAATAAACTCTAATAAAAGTGAGAATAGTTAAATCCTTTTACTAGTGGGACTATTATCCTGGCTCCCAATGTTAATGTCTGTTTAGACATGAGACATAACTGAATCAAGATCATGTATTCAAGGATCCTAAAGGCATTCATTTGGTCACATGTGCAAGTCACATCTGAGAACTTGAGAGTGTTTGATGAGAATAACAGAAAACACCACCGGTCTTATCCAGATATTCAAACCTCTCTCCTATCAGTGTGAAGAGTGTATTATTTTTAAGTGGTTAAGTTTTATTTTTGTTTTGTTTGCTTAGCTGTTCTAACAGTTCATGTTTTGGAACTGGTTTAAGAGAACACTTTTTTTTTTTTTTTATAGCAACTGCAATTTTAACAACAGATCAACTCCTCATAGAAAATGTCCACTGGGGTAGAACTAAAATCTGGAAATAATCAGCAACTACTGAGCATCTGAAATTCTTCAGGAAAAAAAAAAAACAAAAACAAAAACACTTAAACACAGCTGGAGTTTGCTAGTAGTTGGAATAGGATTCAGGTACCTAATCCCTTGGGGTTAGTCACCATCCACTTCTTCCCTCTCTTGGATGTAGAACTAAAAAGCCCCAGGGTGTTGATGGTCTCACAGAAACTGTGGCATCTGACACCTGCTGGGAGCAATAAATAAAGAACTCTGCCTGCCCTAGCAGGTTTGTTCTCCATCTTGTTCACTACTTGAGTCACAGTCTTTTCTTCTTTGCTGGGTTTCAGGAGAGATGTGTTCTGTTTTACCATGTAAACAAATCTGATAAGGGAATAAAGAATCATTGCTATTCAGAGAGTTGTTTTTCTAAGACATGTGCATTGCCATATAAACAAGTATTTGCTTCTGCAATTCTGGTACAATTTTTTTCTAAAAGAACATTCTGAGTCAGCTTTATGCAATAGGCTCAGTTTATTTGGTCTATTTACCATTAAGTGAGTGGTTTCCAGTTAATTAGTAAAAACTAGTGGTTGTGATTTGTGTTGCCTGATTACTTAATACTTCACATCAACCAATCTTGCCCACTTAACCTGAGGATATTCACAGTTTTGTTTTTAAGGAATGAAATAGATCCTAATAAATCAGAAGATGAATATCTTCTTATCTATGCTGCTGCATAAAATTATGAACACAGCCTAGAAATTCCTTGACAATATAAAGATATAAGGTACATGTAAGTAGGTATCACTGGGTTCAGTAGCTTTGTGGTCAAAGTAGGAGTGCCATCAAAGTCAAATTCCTCTGGACAAACCCTTCAGTTGGAAAGGAGAAAGACAAATCAAGTAGCCTCTACATGACTGTTAACTTAAATTGGAGTGCCCACACACTTAACTTAACTATTCGCTTCTAACACCAACTACTCTAAACTCCTGTAATTCAAACTACCATTTCCTTGTTAAAATTCACACTTTTCTCCCCTTGGCAAGTAAACTAGGACACAATATTGCATTCTGTTAAATGTTTTTCTCCTCTTTACAATGAGCAAAAATGCATTTCATACCATATGCCTGATATTTTCTACATGTACTAGTTCACATATTTTTCATTCTACAATATCTGGCACTGGGAGATGCAAATCCCAAGCATTCTTTAGCTCTGGCCCTGCTAAAAAGAGAAAACAACACTTCTGTAAATACTATAGACTTTTGTTTTGGCCCTGAACTACTCTAAATACATTTTTAACAGTTTCTAAACAGAACTGTTGTTTTAATGCTTTTCCTGTGATACATAACTCATTGTTATTTGAAATAGATTATATTGCAAATTCTTCTCAGATATTTTATTACATAAATTAACTCTTTTATGGAACAGGAACTCATGCTTTACCAAAATAATGAACATATGGAGAAAAGATTGCAGAATGTGTGTTGTGCTTTAACTGTTGGAGATTACACCTCCTTTATAACAACATGTTTATAAAGCAAGCTCACGGTTTTTGAAAAAGCTAAGTCAATATATTTTTGTATGATATTATCTTCACATTCCCTGAATCATGTAAACAGAAATTTGCTTTAGTTCATTGTTTTTGTTTTTTTGGGTATTTCATCCTATGATATATATATGATTTGAAATATATAACATGTTTTATTGATGCATGCTTGTTTTATTAAAAAGTCCTTACATGTAGGGATATTGTTTTCATGCCCCCCATATTTTTATGCTACAGTTCAATATAATGAAGAATCAACTATCAATTATTTTTATCTCATTGTTAGCTATGAACAAATATGAACTTTACACCAGATTACCTCTAAGGTAGCCTTCATATTAAGAATGTAGTCATCCTATCTACATTTTTCTTTAGAAATGTATACTTGGCAACATATCATGTATCATGTTATGCTGTTTCTTAACATGTAAAGAGCCAAACAAGAGCAAATAGTCTTAGTGATACCTTCTCCAGTTAGCAGCTAGGCGATTAAAATATTGTTATTGTATTTCTATTATGGTTTTTGCAGTTCATTTTTAGTTTCTGGCAAAGAACACCCAACCAAGTGCAGCTTGTGGGAAGAAAGGGTTTATTTTGGCTTATAGACTTGAGGGGAAGCGCCATGATGGCAGGAAAAATGATGGAAATAACAGAGGGTGGACATCACCTCCTGGCTAACATCAGATAACAACAGATGCAGGAAAGTGTGCCAAACACTGTCAAGAGGAAGCTGGCGATAACACCCAAAAGCCCAACCCCAACCATACACTGCCTCCAGGAGGCTAAAATTCTCTTATTGCCACCAGCCTTCAGAACACACGAGTTTATGGGGACATCTGAATCAAACTACTACGTATGGATTAGGAAAACTATATATATATATGTGTGTGTGTGTGTGTGTGTGTGTGTGTGTGTGTGTGTGTGTGTGTAAACATAATCATTTTAGTTGAGTGCAGTGCTTGGTTGTTGGAACAAGTTTTATCTATGAGGGTCATTTAGTTAAATGTGAAAATACTCTTGGTTGTTATAATTGGAATCTAGTGGACAGGACAAGAGTTAATGCTAAGCATCCTCTCAAGAATAGGAGAGACTTTCCCACCCCAAACCAAGAACTTTATAGTTCACAGTTTAAGTCGTGCATCAGTAGAGAATACTTTGTAGTGAAAAAGCCTGGTTTTCGGGGGGGAGGCAAATATTCCTAGAATGCATAGTTTCATACAAAAAGAAACCAGAATAAAAATGACTTAGAAATGACATCTTTTGAGTGCTGGAAATTCAAAATGAATAAAGGGTTTAAAACAGGTAGAACAGAAGCCAGAAGAGGAAGGGGGGGACAGAGAGGATGGCCAGGAGTAATGATCTGAATGAAAAATGATTAAAAAATATTTTTGCTGGTGGAGAGAGATGTACTCTGAATTCAGACCATGCGTTAATTGCAATATTGTGCAAGAATAAAGAGTAAAGAATGAGCACAAGCAGCTTCCTAAGCTTGGCTTTATTTTATTTTACTTTTTGAATAGTATCAATAAGACCTTTGCTAGGCATAACTGAAGAAGCCATATGGCATCTGTGCCCCCAAGGCAGATAAAATGCCTTTGGAGCCAGGTTTGGATGTATACAGTTTCGAAGTCTCTCTTTATTAAGTTTTTCACACACACACATACACACACACACACACTTTGGCTTATTGCTTGTGCTTGAAAAATCAAACTCAGTGATGATAATGAAGGGTGCAACAGTATAAAGATAACAGAAATGGAATAATGTCATAAAGGGAGGGCTGAAAAAGAAAAGCAAAATAGCAGCAGATAATGATGAAGAAAGAAAATATAGCTACAATGAGCCATTCTTCAACTTACTTAAATTAAATAATTTTACAGACAGAGTATGAGGCAGAAGTGCAAGAACTCAGAAAAGAAATGTTACTAGAACAGCAAGAAACTGAAGATAAATAGGGAGAACCCTCAAAATAATTAAGAACAAAATGCTTCTTGTGCTGATACATGCAATAGAAACATTGTCAGACATATCCTACAGGAAGAAGATTTACAATGGACTCAGAATCATGATTTCCTAGGGCACATACTTGTGGAAGTTAGAGGGATTTGGCAGAAGACATAAGTAAGGAGAGCCTCCATGCCATTTGCAAGCAACTTGCCCAGGAATGGAGGAAAGTGATGGGATTGGCTGGGAAACAATTTACAGTGCAGGGTAGTAGTTCTTAAAGCAGGATTGCAGGAATTCCATTAAACTGGTGTTTACGGTTCTTTCCTGAGCAAAATTACCTATGTATGTTATTTGTTGGCTGGGAGAAGCATGCTGGATGATGATGTTGCAACCGGAGGCAATGAGCTATCCATTGCACTTTCCGCAGTGAGTCCTCTTGTGATAAGTGATCTCACCACTGTGTTCCATAGGGGCCAAAATTATCATTGGATATTTTAAAATTGGCCAGTTGTGCAAAGATGCAACTACACCAAAAAGACTTAAAAAGGCTTAAAATAAGGAGACAGGTAAAGAATTTCAGGCAAGTATATAGGTGCAGAAGATATAATTCTAATTACAAAGGCCATTTGATGCACCTAAATTAAATAAAATGGATGAGTCATAAGGAAAAGTTTATCTGAATTTGCATAATACAGTCACAGCAGAGCACATTCATTGCCTTTAAACATATTACGTTTTCAACATCTAAGAGATTTGAAAAAGATTATGAAGAGAAAATATTAATTTTTGAATCATTAAATGTAAAAGCAGTTCATAATGAAGCATGAATCTCTCTTAGAGAAATAAAACAAAAATAGATGTGATCCTAGCTAACTATTGTAGTCAGCTTTGTGTTGCTATCATAAAAGACCTAACTAAGAACAGCTTGTGGGAGGAAAGAGTTTATTTTGGCTTACAGACTTGAGGAGAAGTTCCATGATGGTAGGGGAAAACAAGGGCATGAGCAGAGGTGGATCTCACCTCCTGGCTAATATCACATGGACAACAGCAGCAGGAGAGTGTGTTAACACTGACAGAGGAAGCAGGCTATAATACCCATAAGCCCACCCCCTATAATACACTGCCTCCAGGAGGCTCCAATTTCAAAATTGCCATCAGCTGGGGACCTAGCAATCAGAATAACTAAGTTTATGGGGACACCTGAATCAAACCACCATACTAACCTAATCAAAAAGTACATGATATAAAACTCAAATGGGAAAAGAAATGTAACCACAAAAATAGGAAAGCTGCACTGTTTTAACTACTTGACTATGTAAAATGATCAAACCAAATAAAGGGAAACTTTGCACAACAGGGGGCAGAAAGAATGTCAGAGCCACATGTTGGGTCATGATATGCAAATACATTTCTCCTACCCATAACTGTGGGCTAACTCCACAATGCATGACCCATATACCTCAACAAGGAGGGGCCAGCAGGAGGGGATAGGACATGGACGAGCCTAACAATGGTACCAACTTGACTGTATTCACTGCGCACAAAACTAATTAATAAAAAAAGTAATTTAAAAAAAAACGTATAATTTACCAGTATTAACTTCCAATTACTTGTACAGAGTAAAGTTACAGGGAAGATTACCAAGAACTTTCCAACAAAACTGTTTTAAGCCGGGCGTGGTGGTGCACACCTTTAATCCCAGCACTCGGGAGGCAGAGGTAGGAGGATTGCCATTAGTTGGAGGCCAGCCTGAGACTACATTGTAAATTCCAGGTCAGCCTGGGCCAGAGTGAAACCCTACCTCAAAACCCCCCACCAGAAAAAAAAAAACAAAAAACAAACCTGTTTTAAATGATTAATAAGAGAAATTCTACTAGAAGTTTAAGATAAAGATGATTAGATAGCTAACAGATAAAGGAGGAAAAGGAAAAGGTTATAATGACTAAAGTAAGTATTCATTTGTTGTAGTCAGATTCGCTTGCTGGTAGAAATCACCCAACCAAGAGCAGCTTGTGGGGAAAATAAAACAAAAAAACAGGTTTATTTTGGCTTACAGACTCAAGAGGGAAACTCCACAATGGCAGGGGAAATGCTGGCATGAGCAGAGGGTGGACTTCAGTCCCTGGCCAACATGAGGTGGACAATAGCAACAGTAAACTGTGCCAAACACTAGCAAGAGGGAGATGGTTATAATACTCATAAGCCTGCCTCCAATAATACACCACTTCCTGGAGGTGTTAATTCCCAAATCTCCATCAATTGGGAACCTAACATTCAGAACACCTAAGTTTATGGGGAACACCTGAATCAAACCGCCACACCATTGGTCCTACAATCTGACGAAGATCTCCCGAAACATGTATACATGCTGATTTCACTTGTCATCCTGTGTGAAAAATTAAATTACAAAAATGAATAAATACTATATATAATAATAACAAACAAAATCCAATAACTCAATAAAAATAATAAATCAATATCAAAATAATCTGTGATAAATGTGCAATGTGTATATATCATATAAGATATTTTGTGGATTGTGTGATTAATTTTTTTATGGAAAAATTAATTTTCTTTTTTTAAATTTCAGACAGCTACTCCAGGTACTCACTGTGACCCATGTTGATCTAGAAATCATTCTGCAGCCCAAGCTGGCTTCAAACTTGTGGCAATTCTATCTCAGCCTCTCAAGTACTAGGATTATAGTTGTGAGCCACTACACATGGTTTAAGAAACATTGACATTCTATTTATTTTACATTTTTTTTATTATTTGAAAGCAGAAGGAGAGATAAAACAAGAATCTGAATTTATGTAGGTACTGGGGATTTAAACCTGGGCTAGCAAGTTTTGGAAGTGCCTTTAACTGCTGAGCCTTTTTCCTAGCTCCCAAAATATTATTTTAATATATCATAATATTTTGTGATTATTATCAGCATAAGATGGTTGTGAACTAGTTGTTTGAAAACATTTCTTTATAGCTGCGTGTGGTGGTGCACGCCTTTAATCCCATCACTTGGGAGGCAGAGGTAGGAGGTTCAAGGCCACTCTAAAACTACAGAGTGAGTTCCTGGTCAGCCTAGGCTAATAATAAGACCCTACCTCGAAATACCAAAAAAAAAAAAAAAAAAAAGAAAGAAAGAAAGAAAATATTTCTTTGAGATAATAAAATGAATGTTGACCTCAAAATTTATTTAATTTAATGAACTATGATAATAGATATTAAGAATAACATAGCACAACGCTAGAGTGCTGCTAATGAATTTCAGAAAATTCAACTATCCATCATAAAGCTACCAATAAGATGTAAAATAGAAAGGGGATTATTCATAATATTATGTAAAGTATACTGAAGATACTATCCAATACAAGTTAGCATGATGAAAAATTAAAGGCATAAATGTTTAAAATGAGGATCTAAACTTATTATATTCTCCTTTATTTTAATATCTGTGGTATTAGTCAATTCTGTTCTGTACTTAAAAACATAAAAATATAGTAAATATATTTATAAAAATTTGATTAATATGATTGCAATCATGTGACAATGACACAGAAAGATACCTAAAGATGTCTCCAAAGACCAAAGCTAGAGTAATTTGAACAATGAGATAGATAATTATAGTATTATATTGTCAGTCAATGGGTAAGTGTTCATAACTCACATAGATAAAAATGAATGATGAAAGAGTAGAGGACAGTAAAACAGGTCTTACTTAAAAAAAAAAACAGAGATGAAATTAAGAAGGTATAGAGTCAAAATTAGGCTGTCACAGTGGTAGCTACTGCAAGCAGGATCCATATACTAATCCTGGGGAAAAATTTTTAAGGAGAAAGTTCACATACCCACAAAACCTCACATGTTTATTTACTTTGTTAATAATGGCTTATGTTTATATATATGTGAATACTCACCCCACCATTAGGTGAACATAAATTCTTCTGCAGTGGACTCTTTGGGTCAATTCTAACACACAGAATATGGAAAAGAAATTGAAAAGTTAAAAAACCCCAAATTTGATGGTATATAGTATAAAAGTGATCTACAGAGTAGTAAGTCATACTGATAGCCTACATGCTATGAATGATAGACCATGTAATGAAAGGATAGACCCTCAAATCCTCATCTGTTCATCAGAAAACATTAGAAAAAGGATTGAACACTATTCAGATAAAAATATTCCTAGATAGAATTCTATAAAATTGACAGAGTCATGCAGATAAGAAAGTTTGAGAAAATGTGCCACATGAGAGGAGATTAAAGAGACATGACAAGTGAATTCATCAAGATATCCTAGATCAGGTCTATAATAGAAGGGCAAAAAATGGAGAAAAATTAGTTAAATCTTCAAAAACTGATGAATTAAAGTCTACAGTTAATAGTATCATGCCAATATTTATTTGCTTTAAGAAATATGCCATCATTGTGTCTGTTCCAGTCAGGTTTGCATTGCTGGCAGAAATCACCTGACCAAGAGCAGCTTGTGTGTGTGTGGGGGGGGGGTATTTTGGTTTACAGACTAGATGGAAAGCTCCATAATGGCAGAGGAAAATGATGTCATGAGCAGAGGCTGGACATCACCCCTGGCCACCATAAGGTGGACAAGCGCAACAGAAGAACGTGCCAAACACTGGCAAAGGGACACTAGTTATAATATCAATAAGCCTTTCCCCAACAATACAATGTCTCCAGGAGGCATTAATTCTCAAATCTTCATCAGCTGGGAACCTAAGATTCTGACCACCTAAGTTTTGGGGGGACACATGAATCAAAGCACCATATTCCACCTTGGCCCCATAAACTGATATTGATATATGAAATTCTCATAGTTTTTTATCAATCCTAATGATGTTCAAACATCCCCATAATCCAAGGTATTTTAACTGAGCCATAATACAAAAAAAAATAAAAGAGAGAGAGAGAGAGAGAGAGAGAGAGAAACAAAGAAAGCAAGGAAGGAAGAAAGAAAGAAATCCCCCCAAACCACATAATGGCATAGAATAAACATTCACAATGCAAAAGATGGCTTTGGGCATAGCAAAGAAATATTCAACCAATACAAGATTTAAACATGGCAAGCATCAAACCCTGTAGCTTCAAGGTCAACAACTATAGCCAGTGACAAATCTCCAAGTCTGATAATTCTAATGAGTAACAAGCTTCTTTAGTTCCAATTCTGCTTCTCTAGCTAGGCTACCCATAGTATTGGAAAACGGTTCATCCTCACTGGTCCATTGGGTCTCCCTGCAGGCATCCAGCAAACCTGCTTCACACTGGCCATGGCCATTTCCAAAACACATGACCATGTTGCAAACTCAATGACCCTCTCTTTCCTGCATTTCTTATATTCCACAATACAAGGTAGGGTGTCAATTTGTTAATCCAGGGGTGCAGGGAAGCAGAATTTGAAGAACAGGACAATCCTTCAGCACTCAGGCCCCTTCAAAAGAGTCTACATTCTTTCTGTTGCCCCAGTGCAGGTCAGCTGGCTCAATCTCAAAGTTGTAACCTCTCACATAACTGCAGCTGAAGGGGCAGAATTTCAGCCCAAAGATTTCATTTTTGTGCCATATCTCTCTGCTCACACCAGTCTGTTTCTCAGCAAAGCAACCTTGCACAATTTCTCAGGACACAGGCCTATCAGCCAGCCTCTCACACAAACTGCTTATAGTCCAGTCTAAGCAAAGCTCTTTCTCACCCTCATAAGCCAAACCTCATAGTCCATAGTTCTTACTATATTTAGGTCTTTTAACTTTGACAAGAATAGTCCATCAAGATGTACTTACAGCACTGTAAGGCATCCCTTAGGCCCAGATTTCAAAGCCTTCCGTATTCCTACTGAAAATCAGCACCAAAAGGCCAAAGCCACACAGACATATGTCTAGCAGCAACCCCACTCCACTCTTATTATTGAAGTCAGATTTGCATTGCTGGTATAAATTACCAAACCAAGAGCAATTTATGGGGAAAAAGACGTTAATTTTGGCTTATAGGTTCAAGAGGGATGATCCATGATAGCAGGGGGAAACACTGCCATGCGCAGAGGGTGGACATCACCCCCTAGCCAACAAAAGGTAAACAATAGCAGCAGGAGAGTGTGCCAAACACTGGCAAGGGGAAACTGGCTGTAATACCCAAAATCCCACTCCCAACAATACACTCCCTTCAAGAGATGTTAATTCCCAAATTTTCAATAGCTGGGAACCTAGCATCTAGAACACCTAAGTTTATGGGGGACACCAGAATCAAACCACCACAGTGTCTAATGTCAACATGGCAGAACAGGTAAACATTACAGGAGATAACACTCTGTTATCCTTACAACTTTGTATTTCTGAAGTTGTTTCTGGGGCTGTGGATATGGCTAAGTAGTTAAAGGCATTTGCTCATAAAATTATAAAATTATGTTTAAATTTAAATAATGAACTCCTAAAATACTTTTTTGTTTTTATTTGGAGAGAGAGGCAGAAATAAAGGTCCATCTTATGCATACTATTTGCACTTGGAGATTCTGTTAGAAGCAGCAGAAATCATTAATCCACTTGATACAACCCCAGGAGCTGAGGAAGAACACATGCACAGGCACGCTGGGAACCCACGAATGCCTTCACTCACAGACATTCCAGTTAATTGTGAAGGCATATTCTTATACTGCCAGAGCATATGCTTGACTTTAAGCAAGAAATAGAATATTTGAATTTTTGATTTATAAAATTATGTACAACATAGAAAAAAATAGGCCCAAATTTCTTATAGTCACATATCTTTAAGACTTATCAACATATTATTGAGTTTATCTAATATATGAGCTTTCTTGCTCCCAGTTAACTTGATACTAATCCTACATGACAAAATAAGAACACTTTAAGTGCTAGCTCTTATGTAGACTTTGGAAGGCATGTCGTATTTATTAATTTAGCAATTATTTGTTGATCATTATTTTAGTTTAGAGTGAGCTCATCTGATTGGTTCAGAGTTCTATCCAAAAAGCCCTACCTATCCAGCCACCCTATTGGTTGCTGAGCAACCTAAATCAAGTTGTCATACTTGTGCAATAGTTGGCCTTCTTATCAAAAACAATATTCTGGGCTGGAGAGATGGCTTAGTGGTTAAGTGCTTGCCTGTGAAGCCCAAGGACCCAGATTTGAGGCTAGATTCCCCAGGACCCACGTGAGCCAGATGTACAAGGGGCACATGCATCTGGAGTTGGTTTGCAGTGGCTGGAAGCCCTGGCACGCCCATTCTTTCTCTCTCTCTTTCTCCCCCAACACCTATCTGTTGCTCTCAAATAAATAACCAAAAATTTAAAAAAAAAAACAATATTCTGATCATCTTATATGAGGGAGATATTGAGGATGGCAAATTTAGGAAGACTAGCTGAGATAGGAGATTGGTAGCTGTGGTGCTTTGAATGTAATCATATATCCCACACAGCCTCAGAAATTTTGGATTAAGGATAAGATTCCTACTTAGGTCTCCAACCAGCATAACTCTGTTGGAAGAGGTGTATCACTAGGGATGGATCTTCAGTCTATCCTTAAGGTGTGTAAAGAGCCAATTTGAGCTCTGGCTGTTCTTTCTTGCTGACTGTTGGTTGTGCTCCTTTGCTATGGATGTATGGAAGTGAACCAGCTTCTTTCACCATGGTGGAGCTTCTGCTGGATTCTGTGCCTCTGAAGTAAATCCATTCTTCTCATAAGCTGCTTCTGGTTGATTGACCAAGAAACAAAAAGGTAACTGTAACAGTAGTATAATGGAAACATACTGAAACTCTCACCTTTGATATACTAAGCTTTTATAGATACTGTTACAAAGAAAGCATAGGTCTTGCTCTGGGATAGTGTGCTTATTTTCCTCTTGTCATACTTGGGTTAATTCTTTGTTAAGAAAAAGAAAATCATTTAAAACTTTTTTTTTTGATGATAATCTATTTTAGGACATACTGTATGTAGTTTTTATAAAAAATATTTCCATAAACTTTTACTTAAAATATATTTATTAAACACACACACACACACACACACACACACACACACACACACACACACACATATATATATATATATATATATATATATATATATATGTATATATATATACAGGAGTGTTACTAGATCCTATCATTTAAAATATATCTAATATATTTTATTTTGCTAACCCTTCTAGATTAAAATACACTTTCTAATTTTGACATATAACAGAAAGGAATAAGGGTAAGTTTGTTCAACTTATTAGTATGATCTGGATATTCATGTGAGTTTTTATGTTCAGCACTTCTCAACTGGATTTATGTGGACAAGTATGAGTAAACCAACTCCTGTAAGTGTGGTCTAGATCTGCATGTTTATAATAAGTTAAACATTTATTACACCCATGTTTATGAAATTGATCCAAATAAATTACAGTATATGAATTTGAGTGTGATGATGATTATATTGTATTATTTACATTTCAGTGGCTGAGACCATTTTCTCCAAAGTGGTATTTGCTTAAAGTAATTATACTAACTGAGAACAGTGGCAGATTGAAATTAAATGTTTGGATTCAATATTTTGTCAGCAAACATGCAGCAACTGCTTTGCTGCTGCTTCTTCTCTTCTGTGCATACTGATTACAGAATGATTATAAAATGATTAGCTTTTATTTTGGCACAGTTTTAAAATACTCAGATAAACGCTGCTTGATATCCAATCTTCTCATTGTTTAAACCACTGGAAAAAAAATGTCCCCAAAGAATTTAAGGCAGCATTCTAATGTCTAGCACAGACCTCATTCAGGCAAATAAAATAAATCTGGCCAGTCTATAAATGATCCCTGGTTCATGAGGTCTGAACTTGAGTTGGGTATAGACCCTCTCAGGTGTGCTCAATCGTGTGGCGAGTAGGGGAGAAGTATCACTTTGCAAGAGGAAACATAGGAGGCTGGTTTACAGAGGGCGCTCCTGTGCTTTCTGGGATCTTGGTTGCCTCTTGCAAAAAAGTAGTGAAATGTGCTAAATGGGAGCAGATAATAACATGTGGTTTAAATCTACCCTGAGATACAAATGTATTTAATAACACTTATGGAAAGTACTTCACAAGACGCTTTAAATTTTACTTTTCTCAGAATCAAACCATCAAGAATGTTTTTAAACATAATAAGAATATGATATAACTTATAAATCTCTAGTGTACACTTACTTAGATTTTGGCTACGGAGTGGAAAGTGCACAGTCTTTTTTTAAAATAACTCAGAAACTGAATAGAGATCACAATATCAACAAAAAATCAGTTTTTGTCTTTCAATGAATAAATATCACAAACAATGATGAAATCAAATGAAAGAAAATATTCTAAAGTAACAGGTTTGCAGGAATTATTTGTTGCTGTGTTTACATATTTTTGAGTTAATTTGTATTGGCAGATAATACTAACTCAAAACTGAATTGTGATTCAATCAATAAAGAATTAGAAGAGTGACTAGGAAGCTTTTACTACATTAAGCTTTGTATGTGAAATACTCCCTAGTCTCATTCATTTGAATACTTGGTCCAATGGAGAATTATGGAACTCTTTGGTTTGGTATATGTTAGATACAGTCCATGAGAGATCCATGAACAAGTTCAATCAAATAAAGCAGTTTTCATCACCCTGCCATGTTTTCTGCATTTTCTTTTCAAGCTATTCCCAAATTACATCACCTGAGAATAAGCAAGGCTTCCTCAAATTCCTATTTATGGTACATAATCATAAAAGAACTAGACAACCTCAGATTGCTGGCATGAACTTTCAAACCAGGTATATTTGTGGAGGAAGAGATTTACTGAAGATAGAGGGGAAGCTCCAAAATGGCAGAACAAGTTGCCCCCCTTTCACAGGACCAAGCAGAGAAAGAGAGGAGCCAAAAGCCACCACAAGCAAGCAAACACACCTAGGAACTCCAGGTAAAGCTTAAGCACTTTGCGTATCTTTAGACTGGAATTCCAAATCCACCCCAGCACCTCAGGGCTAGACTCTAGTATCTACCCATTTTGACACCTCCTCCAGCCAGGTGGCAGAAGATCTAAATTACAAACTTTAATAAAGACCTGAATATACTGGGAAACATCCACTCAAATTACCACAATAAGAGAAAGCAAAGAGAGGAATAAATGGGATGGAATAATAACATGGTTATTTTTTTTTTCAGCTCAAATAAACCTTTTTACTCCTTTTTAATGCTTCTTAATGAACCTGACATGCCCCAGGCATGCTAATGTTGAGTCAATGTCTAGATTCTAACCTAGCATTACTTAGTTCTTTTGAAACAATATTGGGATAGGAAACGTCTTTAACCTAGGGAATGTGATTTAATTTAGCAATAATCTTAAAAACACAATGCATCATACTAGCAAATATAGCCAAAACTCAAAATTCCTAAAGCTTAAAATTTTGAAAATATAATTCTGGAAAATACAACTAAAATTTTTAAGATATTTATTTATTCTTAAGAAATGATCATCTATTTTAGAAATATATAAAAATAAGACAATTTCATAGACCTCTTTATGTAACCAAAATAGATAGATAATAATCACATACAAATTTTGCAAGCATAAGTGCTTAGATATATCACCACAAGAACACAGATATAATAATGGTGAGCAGATGAAACATATTCCTAAACAATTAGTCAAAAAACAAAATGCATAAATTTACATCATTTTGACTGGCCATCATGTATACCCAGAGTTCTAAGTGAGGCCATCTAAAACAAACTTTTATTTCTTTTAATAAAAAAATGGATCATCACTGCATATCCAGCTACCGGGAGTCAAGATTTCAAAAGGTTTTATCTTTTATTTTTTTCTCCTTTGAGGTAGGGTCTTGCTCTAGCCCAGGCTGACCTGAAATTCACTATGTAGTCTCAAGGTGGCTTGGAACTCATGGCAATCCTTCTACCTCTCTGCCTACTGAGTGCTGGGATTAAAGGCATTTGCCACCATGCCCAGCCAAAAGGTTTTATCTTTTACAAATGTAGTTAGAAAAAAAAGTTTCAAAGTTAAAGGCATGCAGTTTGCCTGATAATACAGTTTACCAGAGTCAAATTTACAAAATAAAGTCAATAAAAATTTAAAAACTTAAATCTTTATACAATATTGAAAATAGTTTGTGGTTGAAATATATAGTGTAGCAAAGTACTAAAATTTTATTTAAAATAGTAGGAAAAGAAAATTTGAAAACACAAAAACTGATACATGAAAAAGTAAATTTGTAGGATAAAATACAGATAATTGTGCATCAGTAAAACACAAGAGCCAGACACTTTTCAATATCTTTAACTGTATCTGAAGTATGGCATTACCTGGATGAGCTATCTGCAGTTGGTTTTGCTTTCATGGGTCTTCTGAGAGAATAATTTTACCTTTATTTCAAGATTCTTCTCTGATTTAATACTCAGTGACATGAGTATTTTCTATTAGATTGTCCTATCTTGTATGCCATTCTTCTATGTTGTTCTGACTTTATTGAAATCCATCCTGCAATGAAATCATAAACCACTAATTTGGCGAAGTACCACTGGCAATATAGCATCAGTGTTGCCTTGGTGTCCTTCCCTGACCATGCATGTGGGTATTTTCAGAAGTCCAGTAAGGTCTGGTTTCATAGGTACATGTGGCTTTAATTCACTAGGAGCTGCTGGAATTTCATTGGCTAGAAAATATACCAAAGAAAGCAATTCTTTTATACATTTTTTAAAAATATTTTCTGTTCATTTTTTATTTATTTATTTGAGAGCTACAGACACGGAGAGAAAGACAGATAGAGAGAGAGAGAGAGAATGGGCACACCAGGGCTTCCAGCCACTGCAAACGAACTCCAGACGCGAGTGCCCCCTTGTGCATCTGGCTAACGTGGGACCTGGGGAACCAAGCCTCGAACTGGGGTCCTTAGGCTTCACAGGCAAGTGCTTAACCGCTAAGCCATCTCTCCAGCCCAATTCTTTTATACATTTGTAAATGGAAGTTTTCAGTACTAAACCATGAAACCACTAAAATTCTGCTTTGTACCCTTCCTAAATAGCTTGCTCTCATCATTAGGACAAAGATGTCATCCATCATCAGCTTGCTTAGGAAGCCACACTAGGTGTTTTTGTAAGGCCAGACACCAAAGGAGAGCTGTTCTTTCACAAGTAAGAGAGCTCACAGAGCAGCATAAAGCCAGAAAGCTGTTGAGATTGATAAGGAGCAATAGAAAAGGCATATGATTATCTGGACAAGATGCATGACAGTTTGAATATATATCAAAAGTGGGATTACTGTAGAATCAATATATGTGGTTAGCTAGTCAACACAAACTACCCAAGTTACCTTGAGACAGACCAGCTACATGTTCATCTCATTGTACTTTCTTCTGTGCACACTGCTAGTCTCCATTAACCTAGCATTCGTTAGGGCAGGTATGGCCAAAGCCTGAACTCAGGACCATAGGAACCTGAGCATAAGAGATATGTCACTTCTTTCCACGGACCAATATAAGTTAAAAGAAGGAGAAACAAATTGAGAATAAACTCACTGAGATTTTGTAGCATGCTTGTTAGATAAGTTAACAGTATTTTTGCTACAATAAATATGCACACCTAAAGTGACATACAAATGAATAAGCAATAACATAATGTATCATACCATAAAGTATTCAGTATTATTAGAATGATTGGGCACAAAATTGGAAGTTAAAAAAATAAAATAAAATAAAATAACAGCAGAAACCAGGAAGTATAAGTCAAAGTTCTGAGGATTTGGAAAAAAAAAAATTTCTGTCTATGAATCCTGACATGTTAACATATCCCCCCCCACCCGCCACACACACACCTCACTACCCCACCACTTGTGTTGGTCCGCTGGTAGTCATTGATTTCATGAGGTTGTCCTCGCAAGCAGGTAATGGAAACTTTACTCCAGGTGCAAGTATCCTTTCCCTCAGCCATGTTAATGTCTGTCCCACATCAGGTCTGAGTCCTCATCCCTGGTCACTCAGTTTCTACTGCAATTGACTGTGATACTGAGGACTGCAATGCATTTCTTTTAAATTATATCATCCATGTGACTGGATTTCTTCAAAATTTATTTTTCAATAAAAAATAAGTGAGAGGTTAGGTTTTATGCATAATGATAAGTAAATGAAAGGTTTTTCATATTCTTTTAGACATAAGGCTAAAAGGAGATTTTAATCACTACTCATTACTCACATTTGCTTCAACATTTTTTGGCTTCATGACTTCTATAGGTGAAGAGTAAAAAGACAATGATACTGATAAAAATACAAAAACTTTGGAAAAGGGAAAATGTGTCATAGTTATCTTACAGGAACAAAAGCCAACTTCAGACATGGCAAATAATCTATGGTGTGATCATCCCAACTTCAACTACATATGATAGAGATCAGAGCTCTGATTCTTAGAGTGCTGGAATGGTTTGAAATCATCATCATAAACTCAGCACATCACTTGTGATCCATTTAAGTTGGCATAAGCTTATCAAATTTACTATATACTATCTGAATCTCATCTTTGTATTTTACTACACAAAAGAGAAATACTCATCTCAAAATACATTATTTTATCATATTGAACTGTGTCTTATCTGACTTTGTATTTTACTACTTTACCACACAAAAGAGTATTCATACAAAAAAGATCACTATTTTGGAAGACTTGATAATCTACACTGACATTCTCAAAAATTACAGAAAAAAAAAATCCATGTAATTGCATCATCAGCCACATATAAAACACCCAACAAAGCCATATACAAAGCACCCCTAAAGAAATAAAAGAAATGACCTAGTAATACCGCTAGGGCACTCTGAAAATCTAACCTTTTTGACCCTGTTGAAAGAAATATTCAGCTATGACCTTACCAACGAGCCTAAAAGGAGGAGGGAAGTTATCATGGAAAATGCTCCCTCCAACAGTTCATGTCACAATTGGACAATGCAGTTCCCAAAGCAATTGTTTTGGTTTTCCAGCCTCTGTCTCTCAAAGCCTGAGAGTGGTAAAGTGTGTTCTTTCATTACAGAATTTTCCACGTCTTTTCCTTGATTACAGTCATTTTGCTTTTAAGTTGCTGTTAGACCAAACTTGAAAACAGTTATCCAAACTGGGTGAGAGCTACCTTGTCTTTTTAAAAGCAAACAAATGAATTGGACATATTTGTTTTGCACGTCACTTCTTGAATTTGAAAAGACCTTAGCAGAAAATCTTAAGGTTGTACCATGGACAGAAAAAACATTTTTGAAATCTATTTTGTTTTGATTTTAACTGGAAGAATTTATTCTTTAACTGATTGAAAGTAGCTAAGCAATTGTGTTTCCTGGCCCTCACATTGTTACATGGTAGTTTCTTCTACCTGGTAGCTGCTAAAACTCTGTATGGCTTTTTCTTAAGATGCTGCATACTATTTGGGAATTAGTAAACTGTGGAAGTAAACTGAGGAAGATAAATTGTACCTCATGTCCTGAAGAATCTAGGGATTCCTGGAGTCTGTGAAATCCAGCATAGGGTTTAGTCACTGGGATGATTCAGGGTCTCAAGGCCCTGGAGAGATTCTGGTCCAAAAGCTGCTGGACACATAGATTCTCACTATACTCCTGGGGATGTTAGAATTTCTTTTCTGCTTTTGCCCAGTGTAGCACTGAGCAAAACCATGCAGATAAACTGTGTTGTTGGTAAGTGAAAGACTGACTTCTTTCTGATTTCTGAGATATAGAACAAATGCAAACTAGTTTCCATGATATTGAGCTACTTACTTGTTTGGTCCTTGTTACCTTTTGAGGGTTATTTTGTTAACAGAAAAGCAGAACCAGGGACTGAAAGTCAAACTGTTGTGCTTTAAACAGCTCTGTTATATCACTATTGAACTATGGAAAATCACTGGCCTTCATGGAAGTTCAAAAGCTTCAGTTATCAAATGTAGGATTAAATTGGTATCACCTCTTATCATGTTTGTGTCATTAACTTTAAGGTAGCAATCCACATAGAGCATTTATCATAGATCATTGTCTCTCAGTCTTGAATGTGCACATACTTCTCTCAGGGACTTCTGTTCAAATGCAGATTCTGATTCCTTAGGTCTGAGATGCAACTTGCATTTATAGAAAGTTCTTAAATAAGACCAATCTTTCTGTTCTATGTATTACCATTTAGGAGGAAGTCGCTAGAGAATATAGAGTTATTTAAATTCACATTATTTTATTATCATTGTCACTTTCCTTTCAAACTAAATACAATCTCAGTATAAAAATGAAACATATATTGGCCTGGAGAGATGGTTTAAAGATTAAGATGCTTGCCTGAAAAGCCTAAGGACCCATGTTTGATTCCCCACATTCCACGTAACCCATGTGAACAATATGATGCATAAGGTCGCATATGTACTTAAGGTGGTGCATGCATCCGGAGTTCAATTACAGTGGCTGGGGAACCTGGCATGCCAATTTCTCTCTCTCTCTCTCTCTCTCTCTCCCTCCCTCTCCCCCCCACTCATAAAAAGGCCAGTCTGTTGGCCTTGCCTCAAAAAAAAAAAAGAAGTATACAGCTGTGTCGTCCCTTGTTCATATTAGTTTTGATATTTCATTATATTTGCTAATTTAATTAAATTCATAGTGTTTGCCTTGACATGTTTTAATTTTTTATTCATAATTTTGTATACAGGGTACCTTCTCATGACAGGTGAAATTAAAATATCTTAAATTAAAAATAGTTCTGTCTTTTGAACTTTGAGTATATTATTTTCCAATTTCATTCTCCAACTCTGCTTGATATATTATTTCTTGGAATTTTCATAGCCTGTGACTCAGTTCTACCCCATAGTCATCAACTATGTGCCTATCTGTCTCCTTGTTCAGCATTTGTGGTGCTAACAAGTAGAACAAGGCAACATATGTATTTATAAATTCATTACTTAGCACAACTCCAGAACACACTGGGCATCATATGAAACTGTCCAAAGGACAGTACAAGAATTGTTTGGATGAATAGCTCAGGGTCCAGGTATTCAGAATCAGGTGAGCAGCACTGTCTTAGGGTTCCAATGCTTAACATAGTGGCCATTGGACACAAGTGTGGCTGAAGTGACTGAGAAGTGAATTTTAAATTTTAATTTATTTTATGGCTGGAGGGATTGCTTAGTGGCTAAGGCATTTTCCTGCAAAGCCAAAGGACCCAGGTTCAATTCCCCAGATCCCACATTAGCCAGATGCACAAGGGGCTGCATGTATTTGGAGTTGGTCTGCAATGGCTGGAACCCTGGCATCCCCATTCTCTCTCTTTATCTCTCTCTCTCTCCCCCTCCCTCTTTCTCTGCCAAATAAATAAATAAATAAAAATAAAACATTTTTAAAATTTAGGAACAGATAGTCAATAACATTATGGGAAAAGTTAAGTATTTGTAAAAATTTCAAATAAAGACAATCTATTCCTTCAGGAGAAAACTTTAGGAAATTAGGACATAAATACTAAGCCTTCCTAACTCTTTGTCATACTGGACCACAACCTTAGATCTGTGAGCCTGAATCAAAACCAGGGAGTAGCCAGACAGGAGATAAAAATATCTTTCTTCTGAGACCTCTGGGGCTAATTTCCAGTGGGCTATAGCTAAGGTCAAACTTCTAGATTTGTCCTTCTCCTAGACAGAAATAGGTTTAGGTGAACTTCTTGGCAGCTGAAATCATCTAGCTAGTTGTCTCTGTACCTAAACACCCAAAGCAAATTTACAAATTGAGTGAGTAGACAATCCTTACTTAGTTGAAGCATTGTCATTGAAAAGAGTAAGTCAGGGAATATTTTGAACTGTTATACTCTCTGAAATTTTCTACAAACTACAATTTTAAACTGATGCTATTCAGATTATTTGATTTGTCAATGCCAAAAAATTCCCCAAGGCTATTCTTATCAATCCTAGGTATATGTCAAAAATCACCTGGGAACACTTAAAAAATTCACATGCTGGATGCAAACTACCACATTCTGTTGCAGACCAAGCATCTTTGTTTTTAAAATCTATTTCAGTGACTCATAACATAGACAGAACTGAGAGTCACTGCTTTTACTAGCTAGCTCCATTATAGAGTTGCCTATGCATTAACAACATACCTGAAAGCATAATGAGTACAAGAAGACTTATGGAACGATTTAAAATATAATTATGATTTCCTATATAGTAGGTATTAAATAAATATTGATGGAATAAATATTAAAATTTTATACTATTGCTGCTTAAACAAACTAATGTAAATAAAAATGGAAGAGAACAGATCTTTTGTTTGTTTGTTTCAGAAGAACTATATAGTTCTTGTTGCTAAGGAAACAGTCATCCATTCATACTCTCCATTCCATCCTTGGGTCACGTCCAGTGTTGATCATGTCAGGACTTCAAGAGGAAAGAATTTTGAAAATCATTTTATAGCTGAGTTTTACTGACTCAAAAAACTATCACCATGTTTTGTTTCTATATCCAGTTCCTAGAATTGACTTCCCAAGAGCTGTGGGAATTCATGCAAAGTTTTCTTGTAGGAAAAAAAAAAAAATCACTGCATAATGAATGACAGTTGTATTAAGACTAATCTCATACAATATACCACAAATTAAGGACCCACATTATAATATAATCACTAAGGCCTGGACCCAGGATGAAGGAAGTGAGTTATGCAGGAAACAAAATTTAAAGAGGCTCACCTAAAACTCATTTGTAGTCCTTTAATTTTTATGCTCAAAGCACTTCTCCTTGCCTCATTCTTGTGTCAACCCTATTAGCCATTTCTTGATTAGAAGACACTTTCTTCCTGTACATTTTAAGGAGAACAAGGAATACTTTATCTGAATTAAATTTGATATACGAGAGATAGAGAAAAGGTAATCACTCAGTTTGGAATAGAACCAAATTCCTAAGGTTAATGTCATTGTTTTAAGGGCAGTAGGACTGTGAGAGCAATGACTAGGCAGGACTCCTCTCTATAGGACATCTATAAAATGGGTGCCTATTTATAACTTCTTCCCCGACAGTTTTATCACCCTTCCTCTGCTGCCAGAGCTCCAACTTCAACGAGTGTCTCTGAGTTTCTCATTTGTCTCATAGAGAAATGATAATCAGACTGGTACAATCATGATATCTCATTTCCTATATTCAAGGTGAGGTATATGTGAGATACAAGAGATATTTGGAGGAATTTTTTCTTGCTTTTAGAAGATATGTCGATGATTCCTTGTTTATTTTATTTTATTTTTTTTCCTTTTGCTGAATTTTGTTTTTATACAGTGGTCACATGGCGGGTGCTCATTCAAGTGTCATCTGAGGACACACTAACATGGTGAATATGGAAAAGCTGAGGGATGAGTCATAACTCTTTGATTTCATTGTTGTTACTAAATTGCCCAAAGTGGAGCCACTTTAGCTTTTGTACAGCTTAAAGTAAGAAAACACTGTCCTCTTATCCTTTTGATCAGTTTTGTCACTTTTCTATTACTTTTAGCCAAAGTACTCAGTATTAAAAGAATCTGTCATTTTTGTACATTTTGTAAATAAAAATTTGAGCAGTGACTATGTGTAATAACAAAGAAACTCATAGTATGAAAGTAAAAAGGAAACAATTCCAGAATGAGAGAATAACACACACACACACACACACACACACACACACACACACACACACACATTATATATAGATATATTTTTTTTTCTGGACAATATTCTAGAATATAAAAGGAATTCAAACAATTCAACAGCTAAAAGACAATTAGCCCAGTTGTAAAAAGTACAGTGGACCTTAATAGATATTTCTCAAAAGAAGACACAGAAATGGTCAGAAAGTATATGTAAAATTCTAAACATTACTAATCACCAAAAAAGAAGAAAGGAAAATCAAAGCCATGGTAAGATTTCACTCTACTCTAGTGAGAATGGCTATTTTTGTTTGTGCACATGTATACAAGTGATGTGTGTCTGCACATGCTAATGTGAGTGACTGCGGGCTCTACAAGCTATAGCCTACCTGTGGAGGTCAGAGGACAACTTTAGTGCTGGTCCTGGCCTTCCACCTTGTCTGAGACAGGGTTTCTTATTGTTCATCACTGTATTCACCAGACTCTCTGACCTACAAGCTTCTGGGAGATTCTGCTGTCTCCTTCTCTTCTCACTATATGCATACTGAAATTAGACGTGCTGCAGTATCTGGCTTTAACATAGGTTTTGGGTTTCCTCTCATGTTCTCACATGCACAACAAGTGTCTTATCCATTCATCCATTTCCTGAGCCCAAGAGTGACTGTGATCACAAGGACTACATAGGGCTGGAGAGATGGCTTAGTGGTTAAATGCTTGCCTGTGATTCCCCAGGACCCACATTAGCCAGATACACAAGGGGGCACATGGTCTGGAGTTCGTTTGCAGTGGCTGGAGGCCCTAGCACGCCCATTCTCTCTCTCTCTCTCTCTCTCTCCCTTTCTCTCTCCCTCTTTCTCGTTCTATCTGTCACTCTCAAATAAATAAATGAAAATAAAAAAAAATTAAAAAGGGACTACATAGTAACAAGTGCTATACTGGTGAGGATTTGGGGAAAAGAGAACCCATGAATAATTTTGGTAACAATGTCAACTTTTATTGCTATTATAGAAAGCTCTTAAGACATAAAAATAATTGTCACTACTAGGTGTTTTTCCAAAGGGAATGAAATTGGTGTGGTTATGAGACATTACATGCCTACTGCAATGTTTTATTGTCATATACATAATGGAATATTATTTTGGATATTGTTGGGATAAAAATACTATAATTTATACAATTGATAGAACATAAATAGATATGTTAAGAGAAATAATCAGAAATGGAAAGACAAACACTACATTATCATATTCATATGTAGAATTAAAAAAAATCATCTTGACCCCAGTGTGGTGGAGCACACCTTTAATCCTAGCACTCAGGAGGCAGAGGTAGGAGGATTGCTGTGAGTTCAAGGCCACCCTGAGACTACATAGTGAATTCCAGGTCAGCCTGGGCTAGTATGAAACCCTACCTTGAAAAACACAAACAAAAACAATCATCTCATAGAAACTCAGAAAATGGTTGTTATTAGAGGCTGTGAAGGAAGTAGGGAGAAATGGATGGAAACAGGTTGATCAATGAATACAATGTTATAATCAAAAAATTGTATAAGATGTTCTAGTGTGCTGTTTATAGTAGAGAGATTCTAGATAATGATATTGTGCATTTTATCTTAAAAGACGACAAGAAAGGATTCTGAAACTTTTCACCATAAATCAAGAATAAATATTTGTGCAGCCATATATGTTTGTCATGACTTAAACATTATATTATTTTTTAATTGTTTTGGTTTATTTTTGTTTATTTATTTGAGAGTGACAGATAGAAATAGAAAGAGAGAGAGAGAGAGAGAGAGAGAGAGAGAGAGAATGGGTGGTGTGCCAGGGCCTCCAGCCACTGCAAAGGAACTCTAGATGCATGTGCCCCCTTGTGCATCTGGCTAACAGGGGTTCCGGGAAATCAGGCCTTGAACTGGGGTCCTTAGGCTTCACAGGCAAGTGCTTAACCACTAAGCCATCTCTCCATCCGTGAACATTATAAGGCAGTTATTCAAACCCCATTTGTGTATATGTTGTTTATTTATTTATTTACTTTATTTTTTTTATTTTTTTATTTTTTGTTTATTTTTCTAGGTAGGGTCTCACTGCTGTAGCTCAGGCTGACCTGCAATTCACTATGTAGTCTCAGAGTGGCCTCGAACTCCTGGCGATCCTCCTGCCTCTGCATCCCGAGTGCTGGGATTAAAGGTGTGTGCCACCACACCCGGCTTTTGTTTGTTGCTTAAAGACAAAATCTTGCTGTCCTAGGCTGGCCTCAAACTTGTGCTTCAGCCTCCCAAGTGCTAGGTAATATTATAGGAGTGCACCACCATGCCCAGCTATGTTTATTTATAGCATAATAAAATTTAATTTTAAATTCAATTTTAAGTTAATTTGAAAGCTTTATAATAAATGCTATGGAGTAAATGAAATGCAGTAGTAATTTGGAGTCTAGAGCTTCCATAGAAATGGAAGAAGGTAAAGATGGAAGCATGATTTCAAGAACTAACCAAATAATCTGAGTGGGAGTAGGCAGTAGGGGTGACTGGGCCTCCAAAATTAAAAAGCCAGGAAAGTTTGAACTTGCTAGAAATCACAGATGATCTGACTTATTATCTCTTGGCCTAGTTCCCTAGACCTGTTCTTCCATAAACCAGGGCCCCTCCTGGGAGGAAGGTCTTTCCTAGGATTCAAATCTAATCCTTACACTGTGGTTGGTTCATGTTTAGAGTCCCAAATTTGGCTAGCCTCTTCCAGAGATGACCCTTAGCCCTAACTAAGCAGCTGCCCCTCTGGTTCACCTGAGCCAGAAGGTAGGGCACATCACTATAAGGTTATAAATATATTTATGATGGGAGGGCATGCTCTCTGAGCTGTCTGATCACTTGGGAACTTTCAGCTGCTATTGAGTTTCCCCTAGGCTTTGCCCAGACACAGCTGGGCCAGGCAAGAGGACAACCCCCTTTCCATTACTCTCCATATGGGCTTTTTACACCCTCTAGCTTCCCACATGGCAAGAAACCTTTAAACTTTCTTTTCAATCTCTTTTCTTTCCATGTTTTTTCCAGGCCCTCCACATGGGATCTCTAGCCATGTGGGCACTTTTCCTTGGTTCTGTTCTTCCTTCAATAAATATATTAATTTAGTACTTATCCTTGTTAGTCTAATTTTATTCAATTCTTTAAGATTAGAAACATCTCTAGAGTTTAGTGTTAAAGGACATTCTTGTACCCCAAGCACCCCAATACACATCCAGAGGCAAAAGAGAAAAAAATGAAAAAGGTGGCAAGAAACTTGGTGACAAAGCAGAAAAATGAGGTGAAGTAGGAGGTTTCAACTGTTATCCATACCAGAGAAGGAAAATAAGGAAGGAAAATGTCAATAAAATAGAATCTCCATGGCTAGAGAGATGGCTTAGCAGTTAAGTCACTTGCCTGTAAAGCCTAAGGACTCAGGTTCTATTCCCCAGTACCCATGTAAACCAGATGCACAAGGTGGTACATGCTTCTGGAGTTTGTTTGCAATGGCTAGAGGCTGTGGCATGCCCACTCACTCTCTCTTCTACTTCCTCCCTATCTTTCTCTCAAAAAAGAAATAATAAATGAATATAATATAAACAGTAGAATCTTCATCATTGCTTCAAATATTGTTGTTATTGTAGCACATTTATTACCTTATTCTATTAAATTTGAGGAAGAAATGACTGAGTGGGAGAGAGAACTGATCTGGACATGGGGAGAAAGGAAGGGTGAGTTTAATTTGAGGCAGATGAACTTTATATGTTGATGCAATGCCTGTGTGAAGAAATCCTGAAGCCATATTAATATGAAATACTGATAGCTGAGTCAAGAAGAGAGATGGAGCATAGGTCTGAGTGTCACAAGAGGGACATGAAGTCAGCATGGATTTAAGGAAGCCAAGCAATGCATGCTAAGGGTAATTTTATTGAAAGAGATAATCAATTAGATAATTTAAGGCATCATTGCTGCTGATATTGTAGGAAGAAGAAGCAACCACTGAAGGAGGAAGAATAACAAGAAGGGCGATGGCATAAGGTGTTACATCAATGATAGGCATTGGCATTTCTTTTCAAAAACTGGAAGAATATGGAGTTGAAATGGGCTGTGTGGGGGGCAGTCACAGACAGTTAACAGCTCTGAAGGCCTAGAATATATTGTCTCAGCTATTCTGGACAATATCTTGTAAAGATGTTCTGTATTGCTGAAATATGCCCAGTGATATAGTCTTCAAAAGTCCCAGAATGCAATTTGCTTTTGGTGGGAGCTGTTATTAAAAAAAAATGTAATGTAGACTTAAATGAGCCACCATAAAATCTCTGAGAGTTTCTCACTGCATTCAGCTTCAACTTCCTCAAGTTAAATCTGAATATCTGAGAGATGTTTTAAGGGAAACGTCACCTACTCAGTTTAATTTTCCTTGTCTAGTCCTTCACCAGAAAGGGAGAAAAGATGAATTATTTGGGAAATGGTAGCTCAAAACAGGTAAAAGAGTGAGAGAACAAAGAGGGTCTAATTGTTTCTTTGGTGCAAAAAGAAAATAAATTTGCCAAACAAAAGCATATTTGGAAATCAAATTACATGATTCTGAAGGACGCAGTCTGCATTGGCTGAGACAGGATTGAAGGAACCTAACCTTCTAGTCTGTGCTCCTATTTAACCTTTGTGAAAATGCTTCTATAAAGAATAAACTGAAGCCCTTTATTTTCAAATCCAAATCAGATTCCCAGCTACCAGATCTTACTCAAGGTAACCCAGCTAGGTAATGGCTCAAAGAGAATTACCTTCAGTTCTTTTCATAGTGCATTTAAGTTGCACACCTGTTATGAGGGCTTTACCTCAGAGCAAGGAAACAAACCAAGATGGGATTTCCACTGATCCTTGGATGTCATCTGAAAGGCTGTCCAAATCAAATATTTCCTCTTCACTTCATATTCCCCATTACCTGATTCATGGAGAAGGAAACAAGAGTTCTTTTTTTCTAGAAATGGGGAAATGTTTCAGTTTTTTCACCATTCATTTTCTCCTTTCCTTTAACTGACTTGTAGAAAATTATATCCAAACTCTGTAAAACATTTTCTCCTGCTTAAAGACTTCGTATCTTAAAGGGCATTAAAAGTACATAACTGGAAGAGAGTTATGGGAAGATGACATCTTGTCCCCATATGTACATTAACAAGAAAATCACATATAACTACAATTTAACCTTAATAAATCAAAACTCTTTTAGAAAGTGGGGATGGTTGAACTGTAATACCAGACTCACTGGGAACTGCCAGCAGTATTTTATTTTTATTTTTATTTTTTTGGCAGGCAGGCAGGGGTGAAGTCTGCACTGGAGAAAACATCCCAAGTCTGTCTATGTCTAGAAAACATAAACATAATATCTGTTTTGACAAACACATCTTATAGAGCATTATTTTAGGCATATTCGGATTCTTTTTCATTTTTATTTTTTCGCCTTAAAGCATTAACTAATGTCAAACCTGTCCTTTTCTCTCTGTGCACTTTGTGTTTTCTTTAAAAACAGGAAATTAGTAGCCTTAATATTTGTGGGTTTTGTAAGATAATAGCTCAGCAGTTTCTATCAACCAACTTTCTCCATGTGTAACACTGAAGAAGCACTATAAGATACTGTGTCCTATTGAGCCATTTCAACTGTCAATATTTTCTAAAAGGTAGCCTTGAACTCTGTTGTTTGTTGTTTTCAACTAGATGCTAAAAAGTGAATGATAATGTTTCTTCTCTACTTTCCTCTTCAAGTGCTTAGCACATAGTAGTCACTTTAAAAGAGTTCTTAGGAACTGAATACAATCTTTATAATAGGTAATGCAAAAGTAACTCATTGTATTTCATGAATTGGTACCCATGTCAGGATCAAATACTCTTTATGCATACTCAGGATAGCTGTACATCATCTCCCAGGGATAACAGGGAAAAGGATGACTTTCCCTCGACAATCTGGTGTATCTACAAAGCATGGAAATAATTTGCAGTCAGGTCAAATGCCTTCAAAGAATGTGATTCATGGCACTGCTCATGACCTATACTGAATTTGAGTTTGGAGATCTTCATCTCAGTTTGAAACTAGGTAGATTTATAGGTCTGTCCACACTGCAGCGTCCTTTGACGTCATCTCACTAGGAAGTATTCTTGGTTGAGGAAATATTAAGACAGTAGCTATGTCAATGTTGTGCAAAGTTCACTAGTCAACTAAGGCAAACAATATAAGTGTTCAAGTTATTTATTTGATTGGTTAATTTAAGAAAAAAGGCATGGTTTAAATAAGAAATTTGCACACAAAAGCAACCAAATTTGTCCCTGAGGGAAAAAATGCTAAAAATCTGTTCTTTGCATTTTTGGTATTAAACATAATGCCATTTAACACATATAATCTGCACACAATATGTTTTCTGAATATAAACCTAAGTAATCAGGATGGTCAGACAGATGATAGATAGATAGATAGATAGATAGATAGATAGATAGATAGATAGATATAGACAGACAAAGACATAAAAAATACAAAAACTAAACTAAAATAAAATGAAGGGAAAAATAAAATCAGTAAAAGCCAAAATGTTGCTGTTGATATGGAGAATTATATTTTATTCATAAATGTGAATGCTAAAATTTAACTCAATTACATTTTTTGAGTAATCACTGATTCTTAATGTTGAACAAAAGAAATAATAATGCAATGAAAAGAAAGAGTCTTTAAGAACAATGAGGTCTTTCTATGAATGTGTGCAACATGCTTCTGGTACCATGTTGTTATTTGGAAAGAAGGCTGTTTTTGTAGGTGGGGATACTGTCAATGAATTTGCTCATGCATAGGTAGTTGCATTCCTTGGGCATTGCCCAGAGCATAGACACTGAAACACAAAGAAACTTTTCAAAATAGATTGGCAGAGATTTTTAAACTTTTTTGAGAAATAAAAGGATCTTTGAAAGTAGGAAGAAAGCTACAGCAACACAGTGGCCTGTTGGAAAGCTAAAGTTGGTACAAAACAAACTACCTATTATATGGATAAGCTAAGAATTTTAGAAATAATGATATCAGAGAATTACATGAAGTTATTTCTAATTCTGTGAAGAATTTTTCCTGCCTTATTCCTAAACAAATATAGTAGGAGGCTATAAGACATGGAATTATCAGTGCACCTTATAAAATAAAAGCCATAGCTATAGCCATGTTTGATCTAAGGTAAAGGAAATCATATAGAGGAGATAATAAAAAGGGATAAAATCAATAATTATGGATATGTTTACTGTAAAGGCTTGGAATATGGTAAAAGTTTGTGAGCTCTTTGCCATGAAATATAACTATTATGTACTAATATACCTTAATATATAGGATCACATAAAAACTGGCCTTTAATAAGTATTCAATCAAATTTATTGCATGAATAAATGAATAAAAGTTGGTCACAGAAATAGTTTAAATTTATGAGAGGAACAACCATAAGTCTCTCCTCATGAGCTATCAGAAACATTACAGAAGACCTCTTAGAAATAGAAGAAATGAAAGAATTGGGAAATCTGACTCAGGTTTAGGATGCTGGAGGGACAGGTGACCTCCGGAGTTGAGTACACAGTAGAATAATGCTGCTACTCACCACTTGTACTACTGAAAAGTCTCATGAGGCAGAAGCTCGTTGCTGTGCAGTGCTATCCTTACTTCAGATGTCAGTCACACTTTGGGAGCCTCCAGGTGCCCAGCACACCTGCACTTCAAAATTGCTGAGACCTTGGAGTTCGTATAACCTATCAGGTGTGATAGTTCTTGATAAGTTTCTAAAACACTTCAGAACTTAATAACATGCTATGATTTATTACAAGAAGAAGATAGATCAAGAGGATTAGCCAATGGAAAAGACATATCTGGCAAGGTCTAATGATAGTGTCTGGGGTATCAACTAGGCTCTAGCCACCCACCTCTCCAAAGGTCAGCCCAACTCTCCAATTAGGGTAGCTGGCTTCCAGATACTCCACCTAAAGATATGTTCTAGGGATTAGCTCCTCATGAGTCATTTTGTTAGCTTAACAAAAAGAAAATAATTAAAAAAGTAAAACTCCTACCACTCAGACACCACCCCCACCCCCCCCACACACAGAAGTATAGATTTAGCCACTTTGCAATGCAGCCAACAAAATCATTTAATTTTTAAAGCTCATTCATTATTGGTTCTATCCTTTTGGTCCTTAAAATCTCATTCAGAAGTTGGTGTAAGACACAAAAGTAAAATAACCAGATAATAAAACACAAAGTTTATATTTATTAAACATCAAATTATTCTGTTTTATGCTCAATGTTGTTTCATCATTGGCTACTAGGGTGTCTTTTACACTATTGTCTCCTTTTAAGAAAATTCCATTAAAGTTTGAAAACTAAAAACAAAAACAAAAACAAAAAGTCCATATAAACCAAAATCTTTATCCCTTATAGTCCTTGGTATAGTCCTCTGAAAATGACTGGGTTCTGGGTCTGATGAGCAAAGCGCTCATGGTGTTGTAGTCCTGATGCCTACTTCTAACATAAAATTAGTTCTACTACCAGTCCTCCATGTCTTCTCTACATATGGAGTCAATATAGCTCCTTGCAAATTTCAGGAAGCTTGACCCAATGCCAAGTATGCTTTTACAATATTCACTAAATTCATAATGAAATGAAAGATTCCCTTTTACTAACTCATTCATCCCTCTGGCTCCTGGAGATATAGAAATGTATAGAATCATCAAGGTCCTTGCTCTCAGAAAACTTTATTATAGTGGTAGGCTGTGGGAGGTTGACAGTATAGAGAGATCACATTCCTAAGAAGACTGATGGGTGACTGAGAAGAGAGCAATTAGAGGAAGTGATTGGGGGTTGGAGTAGTCACCCAAGAAGTTGAGTTGGAGAAGTTCTGACTGAGGAAGTGATATTTGAAGTGAGACTCAAATATAAGGAAGGAGAAAATCATTTCAGGCAGAAGAGCAAGGCTTCATCCTGATGGATGAAAGGGGCTTAGAGGAAAATGTAGGTGGTGTGTGTGTGTATGTGTGTGTGTACGTGTGTGTGTACGTGTGTGTGTGTGTGTGTGTGTGTGTGTGTGTAAGAGGTGATGCTTGGATCCTGTTAGACATAACAATAACATTTAATATTACTTTTTCTGAATGCAATGGAACTCAAATGATTACATCTTTGTTTTGTATTAAATTTTGTTTATTATTAATTATTTAATTTGCATATTAAATTATATTTTGTTTTAATTTTAAAAACATTTATTTATTTGAGACAGAAAGAGAGAAGGGGCACATCAGAGCCTCCAGATACTGCAAATGAACTCCATACACTTGCATCACCGTGTGTATCTGACTTACGTAGGTCCCAGGGAATCTAACCTGGGTCCTTTGGCTTTGCAGGCAAGCGCCATAACTGCTAAGCTATCCTTCCAGCCCTGCATTTTTGCGTTTAAAAGATTATTCTACTTCCACTGTGCAGATTAAGAAAAGACAGGAAGAAACCATGGGATCAGGAATGTAAGTACAGTCTGCTTTATAATACCAAAATATGCAAATACACCACAAACCAAAATACATATACATATATTTTTCATGTAGGGCCATGAGAACAGGAATGAGTTGAATACCTCAATGGGAACAAAATCAACATCAGGGAGAAAAAGTTCATCTTCATTAAGAATTTTGCCTTGACTGAGAGTGACTCATATTTTTTAATCTCAATTGTATAAGGCAGGGAGAATAATGCCTGTAATAGCAAAGATCCTAAGGACTTTCACTTTCATTCCCACATTTCTCAGTACCACTTATTCTGCAAGAAAAAAACAAAAACAAGTGTCAGGGATGAGCAGTGAAAATGGCTGTCATGTGATGTCATTTGAATCCCACCAACTGCTGCTATATCAGAAAAAAATAAGCATAACTGCATTCTTCCATTCCTAACTGGTAAAAGTTGTAGCACCGAGAAATGAACTTCTTGGGGTCCAGATTTTTACAGAATCATATCAGATTGTGTGCAGGAAAACAAATGGAATTGCAGGAGTTCAGATGCAGTAAGCAGCTGATGCTTACTATTTGAGGTTAACCATAGTCCTAAACACACATGCTTAAGCTATGATTTACTGCATCTCTCTAGATATATCACTATGTACAAAGTATATTCCCATGAATTCTGGCTAATTTAAGTGCTATCTGAATTTTAAAAGTTAAAATTATAGTACATATTCAGAAAAATGGCATTTTTGTCATTCTTAGCCATCAAGTAACTATAAAAACTATTTACATACCAGAAGATGCTGTAGGAATATAGCAATAATTCCAATGGACATTCTTTCGTTGGTAGCATACTTAATAGTGAAGGATGGGTTACTGAGAGATTATCATTCACCTGAGGAACACATAAATTAATATATTCACCATGAGATTTTCCTAATTCTGAAAATTTCTTGCAAAATGACACTGGTTTCCTTTTCTTAACAAGTTGACTCTCTGCATTACCTCTATCACACCCCCACTGCTGAAGGGATTTTTATCTCTGAGGCTTCTCTCCCACATCCCATGTCTCTTTTTGTCCTGTAACTATTTACAGATATCCAGTGGAACAACATTGTTTCTTTAATTAAAAGGAGAAAAAACAATTTTTAAGAGCTGCCATTGTGGGAAAATGTTTTCTGAAATGAAGCATCAGGGGTTCTGGCTAAAGCGTCTGTGCTATTTTCCCAACTGTTTTGGTATTTTAGTGACTGTAAAGAAATGACCCTTAAAGTTGCCGTGTCAGGCTGGTAATAAAATGATGTCTTGGGGAAACCAAACCCTTTCTTTCCCCGTACTGTTTTTTCCTGTGTAATTAGACTTGCCATCATTGGGGACCATCTTTGTTATTAACAGCGTCCCTCTCACCTCTGCTCAGGGACAGCGACAGCTAAGTGAAGGCATCCCCTTACTCTGAGGCTGAAGCCTGAGAAACAAACCACCTTCACAACAGCTGAATTTTTCCTTTGTTAACCTCAGTATCTTCGGGGATCTTCAGTTTTATTTGCAAGGGCCCTGCTTGGCATACTTCTCCCCTGTGCTGCTTCACAATGTTCTATTATTCGCTATGAAAAACATAAAAAAGGTAGCTGCTGCTCCGGCTGCTCAAGTCCCAGGCTGTGCGGCACTTCTCTGGAATTGGTCACCAGCCAGGACCATCACTAAGGAGAAACATGTGGCTGCCACTTGTGTCTCGTGCTCGTCTCAATGAGCGGGGTAGTTTCAATGGATGTCACTCTTCCAAGTGAATGGACCCCACGGGGATTGTAGAGAAGGACTAGGATGGCTTTTTGTCGAGCCAGGGACCCCATGTTTCCTCCTCAAAGCATCAGCACAGCGCCTTCTGCTGTGCCTGCCAGCGCCTGGGCAGATGTAACTAATTAGCACGCTCAGGCATTTGTTTTCTTCAAGGGTTTGTGTGTGTGCTCCCGGCGCCTTCTGCGCTGAGTCTGCTCACAAGCTACCAAGCGAGCCAAGTCATCTAGTCTGTCTCTTCCCGGAGGCAGATCGAAAGATAAAGACACACATTTTTAGGGCCCAACTTATCTATAAACTGCTATTATTTAAGTGCTCTCTCTCTCTCCTGCTGTACACACAAACACACACACACGTTGGTCATTAGTTAGCGACTTTAAAAATTTAGCAAGCCCTCTCATCCCCAATGCTCCCTGAAATTTGAAGAGTATTTTAGAAGCCAACTTTGCTGTTGTGCTCTCCACAGCCTCTTTTATTCTGCTTTGATGAGTTTTGAGTCTCCTCAGTGTCTATTGTGATCTCCCATATATTCACATCGCCAATAAAATTTAAGTAAAATAAAATGAGTGATCACTTATTATGTGTTGGGACATGGTGAATACAAAAAAAAGTAATGCTTGTTTTAATGGAATTATAACTTGATGAAGAGCCATTAGAATATATGTATGGACATGTAATTAAACATGACTTTTCCTATAAGGATAAGTTCAATAGAGGGAACAAAGAAATTTAGTGTGAAAGAGAAAGGCTGCTCACCACTAGGATATGGCATTTGCAATTGACTTGAATAAAGGAAGAGCATGTGGTAGAAGGGTCAACAAGCAGGAAAGCCCATGGGCAGAACTGAGTTTAGTTTGTTTAGAAGACAGAAGGTCTGTATGGCAAATATTTAGAAATGGGTACTGGAGTGTGCACAAGTCTTTTTGATGGCTATCTCTATATAGGATACAGGAAAATCAGTAAAGATGATCTTCCTAGTAAAATGGAAATCTTGTGTGTTTAGAACAATTCCATATGCATAATACTTCAAAACTACTTACAGAGATAGATCCTTGATTTCCAGTTTTTAATTGCTTTAGTAAACATGCATGCCTATCACTAAGAATATCAGGCTTCTTTTGTAGATATGCTGTTTTAATTTTCAAAAAACACTAAAAGGCAAGAGCTGTTTTTGTTACTTTCAAAGCTGTAGAAAGTATAGTTTTCTGTGGTTACAAAACTTATAGAGGGTGACAGAACCTGTAAAAAGTGTCTCCATTGAAACTTGGTCAGACTCCTGGCCGTTGCCCAGTCACTGAGACTACCATCCTGTGAATTAAGCACTGAGGGAGGTGGTAGACCAGTGAAGGTGCCAGGGTTACAGATGCCATCCTCAAAGAATATCCAAATGGTTCTGTAAGGATTTCTGCATGATGGATGAAAAAGCTCAGACAGAATAAATGTCCTAAGGGCACAACTCTTGGATGTGTGCTTAACAATGTCTGCTTCTGACTGGCTTCTCCCCACTTAGTTTATTCTGCAGGCAGAGGGGAGAGGAGGGCCACCAGACACAGGACCTCTCTCCTTACCTCACACTAGGTATCTTCTAGTCATCATTGTGCCAGTTAACATTCCTTGGCCAGAGGAAACACAAATGGCCTCTTCTATGGGCTTAAGGTAAAGGAGGAGGGAGCAGGAGAAGTAGAAGACTAGTGGGGAGGATGATGCAATGAAAAGTGTTACAGAACCTTTCCTTCTAGGTACAACAAACAAAAACACACAAAAATGATATGATATATTTAAAATACCATTTGTTTAAAGAATGCTAGGCCTTTCCTATCTGCCTTAATGACAACTCTTATCTCCACTTATGGGGTCATTATATATTTTCATTGGCATTCTAAACTGTCATCTGTAGCTCAGGGTAACCTCAAGTATTACTGTATATATTTATAATGTAATTCACATTTTAAATACACAGGTTCTCTTACTCCCTATAAACAACACCTGTGATGGTTTGGGTCAGATGTCTCCCAAAAACTCATGTGTTTGGTATACTTGGTCCTCAGCTGGTGGCAATTTGGGAGGTGGAGTCTTGCTGGAGGAAGAATGTTCTTAGGGGCAGACTTAAGGGTATTTTAGCCCAGCTCCCCCTTGCTAGAATCTGGCTCACTCTCCTGCTCCTATTTTCTTTTTTTATATTTTTTGTTCATTTTTTTTTAATTTTTAATTTATTTATTTATTTTTATTTGAGAGCGACAGACACAGAGAGAAAGACAGATAGAGGGGGAGAAAGAGAGAATGGGCGCACCAGGGCTTCCAGCCTCTGCAAAAAAACTCCAGACGCGTGCGCCCCCTTGTGCATCTGGCTAACGTGGGACCTGGGGAACCAAGCCTCGAACCAGGGTCCTTAGGCTTCACAGGCAAGCGCTTAACTGCTAAGCCATCTCTCCAGCCCTCATTTTTTATTTATTTATTTGAGAGTGACAGACACAGAGAGAAAGACAGGTAGAGGGAGAGAGAGAGAATGGGCGCGCCAGGGCTTCCAGCCACTGCAAACGAACTCCAGACGCGTGCGCCCCCTTGTGCATCTGGCTAACGTGGGACCTGGGGAACTGAGCCTCGAACCAGGGTCCTTAGGCTTCACAGGCAAGCGCTTAACCGCTAAGCCATCTCTCCAGCCCTCCTGCTCCTATTTTCAACCTGCCCTAGCAGTGGTGATGTCCGGCCTCTGATCCTGCCACGCTTTCTCCTGACATCATGGAGCTTCCCCTCCAGACTGTAGGTCAGAATTTAAAATAAATAAATAAGTGAATAAATAAAATAAAATAAATAACACTTTCTTCCTCTCAGCTACTTTTTTGTAAGGCCTTCATCTTAGCAACAAGATTACTGCAACAACACCCTCAGAACTTATGAGCAGAGAAAGGCTTTTTATGAGTCAAAGAAGTTTTCCACAAAATTCTAAAGGTTGGTCAGTACTATACAGATCCTATTATCCTATAGGGCATTTTGCAATAATATTTCAGGCACATTTTAGGTCTAGACCTACAATTCTGTGTGTATGCCAGTTAAAGATATTGGGTTGATGTTCTCAATACTAATCAAATTTTAACCCATCAAGATATTCTTCTTTCTCTTTTTGCCAGTGATCAAATAACCAGAGATCATCTCATGCAAATATTTCAATACCCATCTTATACCACACATCCATCACTACAAAAGAGTGTCAGTCCAACTTAGATCCCAGGCTGTTAGCATCAAGGTTTGTATCACAAATGCCATATAGTTTTTCCTGAACAAACTAAATCATGCTGTGACTATGGTAACACTTTCAGGGAACCTCAAATTTTTCTTTGCCCCATCTAAGCAGATTAGAACCATGCTAAGCTCTCCATAGTTGGACGGCACTGTGTTAGAGCCTATTTTACCATTTCCACTAGCTAATAGAAAATTTCAAAACTTATGTTCAAAGTGCTCAGAACAGTCTGCCAAGAGTTCATAACCTTACAAGACCTGAACTTGAACTCGTTTTTCTAACATCCTCAGTGGATGCTGATAGCCCTTTGGGAATTAAGTTCACAATCAGACTACAAGAAAGCCAGAAAAAGAGGGATATCAAGTTAGGGCAGAGACATGGGGAAGGTATTTCCTTAGGGTATAAAGAAGAAAATGCATTCAGAACATCAATCTCAGTAGCTAAGCTGACAGATGATGTTTTAAGAAATAAGCATCAACAGCAGGGAAATAGTTCCTTTAATTGTGCAATCACTTTTGGAGCTATTTAGAGTTGTCTGCATAAACTCTTCTCAAATACAAACACACATGCACACCCACACACATTTATTGAGAGCAAATACCCATTGCTGTAGTTAATGGAGTGAAATACAGCTGAAGTGGGATGAGGAGAGCAGCAGGGGAGGAATTGTGGAAACCAAGTTAACTGTTCTGATGCAAACTGACTTTTTCTGCCTTTTCCAGACAGACTAGATGTTACTGTCTTTGCTGTTCAAAGGGGATATGCACCTTCTGGTGATTGGATGCATAGGCTAAAGGCTCAACAAATTATGTATGAGCTTTTCTTTAGCTTATTCAGTGCAAAAGCCTTTGTGTTTTTGGTGCAAACACCTGCAAAGTCATAGGAGGTGATGATTGCTTGATGCTTGCCAAGACATAGTCCTCATTCTGACATTTGTTTGGAGGCTGAGAGATTCCTGTATGAGAATCTAGTAAGAAAATGGAAGGATGTCACAAAACAGCCACCACCGTGATGAAGGAGGGAAAGGATTGATTTATGACGACAGATTAAACAACTTAATAGAGTGGCCAAATCACGACCCAATTCCGTAAGAATGCCATGGACTTTGAGGTTGGAAGGGAATTTTGTGAGCAGAAAATTTCAAGGACAGAATGGACATGGAAAGGGGCAGGAAAATATCTTACTTAGCCAGAATGTTGTGCACAGGGTGATGACCAGGGCGGTGAGCCAGGCAAGATTTAAGATTACTCTCTTCAGAGTGATACAGTGGGAGTGTCTTTTCAGAAGTGAGTGACAACTCTGTAATGATGTGAAGCTTCAAATGGCCAAATGTCCCATAGAGAACTGCGTGAGTATGGGATAAATGAAATGACTTAATGGATCCTTTACATCATTAGTGTCTATGACTCTCTCTCTCTCTCTCTCTTTCTCTTTGACTTATTACTTTATTTTTCCAAATTCATTTGGGAAGCAAAATGGCATTAATTTTCCAACACATGTCTTCAAATTCCAAAGATTATCTCTTTGGCAGTCAATTTACTGAGTGATCAAAATGGTTATTTCACCCACTTAGGGAGTTATGGTCATGGGGGATTTTTGCATCCTAATAAAGCCTTTCATATTATTGAAAAAGAAATAAATAATAGAAAAGGTAAAAATACTTCGAGTTAGCTTACTTTCTGATCAAATTTGTCATTTAATGATAATTATTTGCAGGTCATTTTTCGGTGGAGGAGATGTAGTTTGATAAATGCAAACGCCCACCACTACTCATCCTATTTTTGTGACTTATGCCTGGAATGATATTCTGGCAAGTATTGATCATCAAAGGCCAAATTAATGGTTTTGTTTAAGTAAAACCTGTGCTGGGTGCCATTCTGAGTGACTCCAGTGCACTAGGGACAGAGCAGAGTGGGGCTGGGGCTGCAAATTGAGGGTTGGCTTCCCAGTCACCAGACTTGGACAATCTCCTTTGATTTAATGCTGCATGTAGAGCATGTGACATAATCTTACTTTCCTTTTTTTTTCCTTTCCCTGCAGAGTAAAGAAGAACAGCAACAGTGGTCTCTGCCAGAACTGGAGACACGATTTTGACATTCTTCTGGGATTTCCTAAGGAGAGACAAGATTGCTATATTAAGTTCTCTGAGCAACTTACACTAGTAGTGTAGAAACCAATCTTACTTTAAAATTCAAACAGCTTTCATGATGCTTCAGTGCATACAGTAGACACTCAATACATGTATAGTTGAATTTGAATTAGCAATGATTTCCTCAGCAAATCCTAATAACAAAAAATGAACATTTTAATAGATTTGCATAGTGACACAGAGTTTTAGTTTTTGGGTTTTTTTTTTTTTTTGAAAGAAGAATAATTCTAAGTATTTATTTCCTGAAAAAAGTATTAAGTCTGAATTCCAAAATCTCTGTGCTACTTAAACAGAAATATAGATGTGTGCTCATATTTAATGCACAAAATGCTGTGATAGTGAGAGAATAATTACAGAGATCTCTGCTCTCCAAGTTCTAATCAGTTTGGAGCGTAGGGAGTGGAGGTATGGACATTTTTGATTCCAGAACATACCTGATGCAATTCACATCACCCTCTGCTGAAAGTGAGGATAATGTTTAAGGATGATAAATGCAATGCCTTTACATCTTCACTGGAAAGGGGAACAAAGAGGCAGGGAATGGAATCTCCCTTGAAGGGAGACTTTGCATATGCATAATTCATATGAACCTCCACAGTGGGGCCCTTGAAAATCTGACTAAATAAACTGGGACCCCTTAGTTAATGTTAATAACAACTTAGAAAAGCAGCTGGACCCTTCTTCAGATGACCTTTAAGCTCTGAACACATGCAAAATGCACTGAAGTACCTGAAATTCAGCCAAGTCAAGGCAAAATTAGTGCCCACTTTAGAAGGGGAGGGCATGTGAACTTCACGTGAGTCTTAAATATAACCTGAGAATATCTAACTAAAATTTCCAAAGCACTTTTTAAAACATATTATCCCCTTTTTTGTAAGCTGTCTATGTTTAATATTAAAGAAATAAGAATGGCTCTAGTTTTGGAATTTGATATCCAAGAAAAAAAGTACTGTATGGCTTTACATTTATATTTAGTGAGAATCTCATTCTTTTCTTTCTGGCTCTAAAGTTAATGTCACTTATGCCTATTTTCTTATGATTTTTCGTAGCAGAGGTTATATTTCCATGATCTTGTTTTTGAACCCATTTTAACTGTTTTCTCTACTTTCACATATATATGCTATATATTATCATTGATCTATATGAGTTTAATAGATGACCCTTGTGGTAAAGGGTCAACAGAAAAGCACATGAATGTAAGAAATCTAGCTTGCTGTGACATAAACTAATTTTATTTCCCTAGTATTAAAAAATGGAAAAACATCAGTTTAATCAAAGATAGCATAACATGCAAAGTAATAGTTAATTTTTACAAAAATATAAAATATTGCTTAAATATTCTATTTTGGTTATAATCTAACAAAAGTCATCTATAGGAACTGGGATATGAGAAATTAAAAAGACAAATATGTCAATTACTGATAGAATTAATGTAGGCCTTTTTAAAAAGACACTTATCTTGATATTGGACAATGTAAGAGAAAGGAAACAATTTACAGCATGAAAAGCTCAACAAACAAATTCTGTAAATAATATATGCTAAGGAGCAGCATGCATCCCTAGCAGGATTTTGCTTAGAGAGATTTTTGTTAAAAACATTTATTGGAGGCATATATTACAGTATATCACTTACTGGCTGGAAGCCATGCAATATGTGTCTTTACAAAAAAATTACCTTGTAATATGAGCCCCTCCAAGGCATAATTATATAATAAAGTTCTTATTGGGAAAACTGGAAGTAGGCCAAGCCTTGTCCAAATATAGTGAATGTCAGAGCCAAATTTATTATCCTTAGCTATTAACAGGAGAAGGCAGGTTTTGTTTACCAAGCCTAATTCTCTCCTAATTACAGCCACTATAAAATAATTACTATCCATGGGATAACAACACAAGACAGAGTGAGTAACAGGAGAAACTGCAGGGGTTAGAAAACAGAGTGCAGTCCTGTGTCATTCTGAACAGCTTGTGGACTGCCATGAACAAATTAACGGACTTCATTAAGGAATTATGTTTTAAGAGTGGCTTTGCGGTGAAGCACTAAGGCAATTAATGCATCTTATTTGGTCTGAGATCTGAGTTGCAGTGCAGTTTGAGAGAGCAACTAATTTTTTTCTTCAATTTTTGATGTATCAGGTTTAATAGGATTACAATCACATTACTGGGCAAGATGGTTAATGAGTATAGAGAAAAACCTCTATTTTGGGCAAATGATATCCAACCCCTGCCAACTTGTTCTGTCTTTCTGAGCAGATTTCTTAACATAGCAATTTTAATAATCTACTCAAGACAAATGTCTACTTTCATCTAATTCTATTTCACAACCTGCCCTGATGTCTCCAACCCAGTTGGATTATACTTTTGAGGAATGGTACAGTTTACCCAAAAGCCAGAAGAGTCTGTGTATCATTGTGCACCACAAAAGTAGAAAGTGGAAATATTATTTCAATATTTCATATTTGCTTTACTCACAAATCAAAAAGAAACATTATCCAGTTAAAGCATGATAATTCATTAAATTCTTAACGTTGCCTGTTCCCACGTTCCCTAACCTCCTCTATCTCATCACAGAGCCCCAGACATGGCGGTGAAGCCTTGTTGTAGGTCTTGAAACCCTCAGAATGTGTGCTCTGGAATCAACCACTGTTTGTACTATTTACTGGTGCCTGATGACTATGGAAGGGGAAGGCGTGTTCCTGCTGTCTCTTCTCTCTGTCGGGCTCCCCAAACCTCATTCCTGTCTATAAAGGGTCACTTCTCCCTACACCAGGAAAAATGCTACTGTTTTGGTGACTTGGTGAAAATGTACAAACTCAGCACACTTGGGGAGTCTGTTTTAGATACTCCTTTTAATAGGCCTCCAGATGGCCACATAAAAGCAAAAGGATTATTATAGCAACTCCCAACCGGGCCATTGGAGATAAAGGTGGGCCAGGGTTTGCTTTAAAAAGTTTTTTTTTTTTTTTTTTGAGGAATATATGACCTGATCATAAGGAAAAAAAAAATCTTTAGAATAAAAGTAGGGGGAGAAGTTCAATTCTGAAATTCATTTCTTGTATTGTTTTTGTGTCCACAAATGTTATTTAAAGCAAATAAAGTCACTTAGTGTAAAGACTGAACACCAAAATATCACTTTAGTCCTTTCCAACAATGCTATGACATGTTTTAGGTTTTTTTTTTTTTTAATTTATAAAAAGCTTTTTTTTTTTTTTTTCTTCCCTTTTTATTCTCCAGACAGTGAGAGTTTCTATAGGGAACTAAAGTTAAGAAAGGAATGGGAAATAAAGAGATTCAGGAAAAACTTTTCATGTGGAAAAAGAAAATGTCCTGTCTCAAACATATATATTCCAAGTGCCTTTTGAGCTGTGAGGTTGAAGGGGGACATGAAATGAGGGTCCCCCAGTGGCTGCATACCTCCTCATTGTGCAATCAAAGGAGAACCATTGAACGCCTCCTTTCTTTCCCTGCAGTCAGAAGCCACAGTATCTCAGAGGTTGGAAATAGGACTGGCTGGTTTCACATGGGAAAGTCATGGGCTTTGCTATCTTCCATCCTCCTTTTCAATATTTTCCAAAAATATTCCAATATGCACAGTTCACTGCATATTTTCGAAGTTTTGGGATTCTTTTATGGCAGGTGGTAAACTAGTAACTCTTTCCACCTGTATTCTCCAAAACCACACAGGCACATTCTTTTGTTCATTTTAGAAAGTATAGAAAATATATGATCACCCTGCAAATTTGGGCAGATTTTTCTCCCCAGCCCCTCTAGAATTTTACCACCAATCAATTCCTCCCAGTTCCACAGGGAGCTAGTCTGTCTTACTTCGAGTTGTGGCTTTTCATTTTTTTTACTGCTGTTTAGGACATAGTGAAAGCTTGCAAGACAGTCTTAAGATTACTATCCAGTTCTTATTTCAGGTTTGAAGTATCACTGAACATGATGATAATGATGGGTAATGATGAAGGAATGTTTCAAATACCCAAGTACATAGAGTAATAAACACTCAAGTGTTCACTAAGATTCAACAATTTTAAGATACGTGATCAAAATATATGCATATTTGCTTCATGCTTTTTTCCAACAAAATATTACAAAAGTAGTTAGACACCTTTGTACCCAAAAGTGATATCATGAATAAATCTGTTTTACTATAATTCTCATTTCCTGCTAGGGGTAAAGTAATCTTAACACTAGCTGGTAGCTTTCATATCCATGTGTGTACATGATAACTAAAACATGTATATATCTGTAAACAATGCTACATTGCCCTCTGATTTGAAATTTGCACGTGTACCATAATTCTGCTACTTGATTCTTCATTTGCCATTATATTTTGATGATGCAGCTACATTCATGCATGCTAAATTGGCTTATTTATTTTAACTAAGTAGGTTGTGAATCTTTGTGAATGTAACATAATTCACTCATGCATTGCCCAGAAGATGATAAGGTCTCATATTGAGTAATCTAGAGGATAAAGGAGAATAATATTCTGAAGCTTTCATTTTGATACTAAAACTGTCATTTGTTGTTTTAAATCATGTTTTAGAATGCTATAAAATGTAAGTGACAACTATAAGCCTTTGCAGCAACTCTCACCCTTGCATGGAAGAATTCATCCTTTGATAATTTTGATAAGAATCACTATGGAGCAATCATGATGATGCTGGACATGAGTAAGGAAAGAAAAAAACCATAGGGAGAAGGATAGAAGCTCTGGCCTCATCCTACAAAAGAGATGTGAGGCACCAGACATGGTTTCTTCTCCATACTGAACAAAGACATTAGTCCAGAAATATCTAAAATGATGACCCATACTTCATTACAATTGTGAAAATGCGGTGACACAGTAGATGCTCGAGGACCTAGCCCTGTTCACAGCAGTGACACAGACAGGTAACAAGGATGGATTGTGAGTCAAAGTGATGCAGGCTGATGGCTCCACCAGCTCAGTTTACTGACTGCTGAGCTACAGGTGATGAGATGTGGTATCAGGCCCCGCTTTAAAGGCTGTGTATTCTCTTAATTTTTTCTATCTAATCAGTTTGAAGATTTTAAAACTACTTGACAAAGTAAACACAACTGTGAATTTAAAATGTCACAATGTAACCCAGTGACTAGATAAACAAAGATTGTTGACTCAAGGTCACTAATATCTGTTTATCAGGTATCAGGTGTGGAATATTGCATAGTGAGGCATCATTTAGTAGGAAGCTAGGAATGGCAGCATTAGTGCCATTATCAATGACCTCTGTTTTCAGGTAGTATAGTATTTCAATACACCTATTCACCAGGGTCAGCCTTATGCACAGGTGAAGTAAATACTCACCTTACAAGCATATTTCAAGGAACACAAGGGAAAGCTAGTCTTACAGAAATCTCTTTTCCACAGAGCCTGACATTCTCCTTACTTAAAATTTGAAAAAGCCTATAGTATGAGATGAATACAACTATGTAAATCATAAATTATGCTTTTGACATTCATTATAACCTTAGTGGAAATGTGTTCATAAGCATTGTTAGCTAGTAACCTAACAGTGCCTATGGTAAAATTAGGATAGTTCACTGCCCAGTGATGACAGATGAAAGAAATATTTACATCGTTTAAAATCCTCTGCAAAACCGGATGTGGTAGTGCATGCCTTTAATCCCAGCACTCAGGAAGCAGAGGTAGGAGGATCACCATGAGTTCGAGGCCATCCTGAGACTATGACAGCCTGGACCAGAATGAGACCCTACTTCAAAAAAAAAAAAAAAAAATCTTCCGCTAAGATTTAAAGAATTAAAACAAGAGGGGTGGGGAGATGGCTCAGCAATTAAAGAGGCTTGCTTGCAAAGCTACCCAACCCAAGTTTAATTCCCCAGAGCCCATGTAACGCCTGGTGGACGCAAAGTGACAGAAGTAATGTGGAGCATAGTTCCAATATCCTCATGTGTCTACCACAGTAGGAGGCGGAGCCAGCAGAACCTGAAGCTCAAGGGCCAGCAGACTGGTGCTCTTTTGCAGAGGCTGGAGACCCTGTCTTAAGGGCTGGAAACATAGCCCAGACACCTCAAAGTTGCCCTCTGACCTTCAGGTGCTTGTGATGGTGTGAATGTATTCATACATAGCAAATATGTACACATAGAAATACATAAGCAAATGTTAAAACAAGAAGAATGAGAATAAAGAGCTAGAGACAGCACAAAGGTGCGTAAGGTCAATTCTCATTCTGCTGCTGTCCATGAAAAATGCCTACTTTAAGATTTGCCCACAAGTCAGAGTTTTCTGTTTATAGGCAAGTCTTATCCCATTTCATACACATATTATTTTTTTAAAAAATCCAAGGAGAATAGTTTCTTAGAATTTCAAATCATGTTATTTGAGGATATTATCATACTGTTGTATAAAATGGTATTTTAATTCTTTCTTTCTTTATAGTTTGTTGCTCTGGTTAAAAAATACTTTATGTTTTATGACAACTGAAGGAAATATTCACACATGCTTAAAATGCTGATGCCACAGAACCTCTTTTGGCAGAATGTTGTTTGCACAAGTCATGCATCAGGTGTCTACTCAGTTATTTTATATTTGAGTAAGAATCAATTCTAGGCATTTGCCTCATAAACAATGCAGCCATCTATTCCCTTGTAATCACATTTGGAGCTATGCTTAAACCAGCTACTTTTACACGTGACAGTCAACTTCTCCATAATTCTGATAGTTAATGCACTTTCTACTCACCTTTGAAGCAGAAAACTAAGTCTGAAGGATTTAGACCTCTGTCTCTCTACAAAAGCACAGTAGCTGATGTTGAATACATGTTTATTAAATTCCAGCCACTAGGAGGCAGTATTTTGCAGTAATAAAATCTTGAAATTTTTTGTTGTTGTTTTACATGTGTATGTGTGTGTGGTGCGTGTGCATGTACATGTGCTCATATGCATGTGGGCACCTGTGTGTACACATGCATGTAGACACCAGAGGCTGCATTGCCATCAAGTGTCTTCTTCAATTTTACTTATTTATTTTTATTTTGAGGTTGGGTCTCACACTAAACATGGACCTCCTCAGGTAGGCTAGACTACATAGCCACCAAGCCACCTGGATAACTCTGTCTCACTCGCCCAAGTGCTGAGGTAATAGGTGTGCATCGCCATGCCCAGTTTTCATTTAAGTGCAGGGGATCTGAACTCAGGTCCTTATGTTTGCACAGTAAGCACTTTATTAAATAGTCCCCAAATCTTGGGTTTTGTTCTCATCTCCACAAGAATTCCACCAAGACTTTTTAACATGACTGTGAGATCACTCACCTCTTTAAGTTTCATTTTCTTTATCTTGAAACATGGGCTAAGATCAATTACTGTTTCATTCTGTTGTGAAGATTGAATGAGGTAATGTGTGTCAAGTGATTAGCATATGCTTGGTGCTCATAAAACGCAATAAATCTAATTTATAGCTGATATATGAATCTCTTTCAATATACTAATCCTCTATTCTCTCTATACCCACCTAGCTTTACAGATTCTCATCTTAAAAACAAGTGCCATGGACCCAAAAGCAGAAAATGTTAATTTTCATTAGAAGGCTCTGGCATTAAGCCAAAGTATCATCATGAGTGCATCTCCTCTGCATCTTATTTCTCCTTTCATCTAATTACAGCAGGGAAAAGAGGTATCTTTTTATCTAATGTTAGAGAGAGACTGAATCCCAGATGAGTAAAACCTTTAGAGAAAAGAGATCAAAGCCTATTTATTTGGGGTTCCTCTCTCTCCCAACCAAATACTAGAACCAAATTGAAAGTCCCTATGATCCCTTAACTTTTCCCATGTTCCCAACCCTGCAGTCATTACCTAGGGACCCAGTGACATTCGCATCCTAGGGCTGCTCAGTGGCTTCAGGATTGCCCTTTTAAAAATTTCTGGCATTGTTTTATATCACAAAGTTGTCATCAATGATAACTGCACTGGCCACTGAACACTCAGTGTACATATCTTATTGGTGAGAACATTGAGATTTAAGTCAATTCCAGAGGTAGAGAAAGCGGGGAACGTAGCTCATTTGATAGATTGCTTGCCTAACATGCAGTAAGCTCTGCTTTTGATCTCTCATATCTTTCCCCTTTCCCTGCTGGCAAATAAAGAATGTGGTGGTGCTCTTCTATAATCCTGGCACTGGGAATGTGGAGAAAGGAAGATCAGATGTTCATGTCATTCTTGGTCGCATAGCAAGAGTGAAGCTAAACTGGTCAATGTTAGACCCTGTCTCAAGTGAACAAAACAAAATAAATTATAGAGGAAATTATTTTTTAAAAAAGTCAGAATAGGCACCAGTTTCTATATCTACATGCTTAAGTTTATTTTCTATCAAATTTCACTATTCAAAATAGCAAATACATTTTTCACTGAAAAGTTAAATGTGTCTGTAGTTTCTACAGCACTACACACACACACACACACACACACACACACACACATGAATTCTGTTCTTAGCATTACATTACCATTCAGAGACCACACAGTAGTTTATAGTTCTTAAGACAGAGAACACTTTCAGGGAAAGCCAGTGTCCCAGGCGCATGCAGGACCATTATTGTGAAATCCACAATTGACTCTGTATGCAGCTGATGCAAGTATTTCAGTCTTTCTTCTTACATCGAGACTTTAAGTAGCTATTTTGATGACTTCATTCACAAATTATTTTTCCAATTCCCATCAATCATTGACTTAAAAAAGAAAAAACAGTAGTCTATAGAGTCCTGAGTATCTAGACCAATGTTGCTATATTTCTACCCACCAATAAGAGAATTTGTTGATAGTTCAAAATCCATACTTAGGATTTATCTCTCATTCTTTTGCATTTTTATACCTTTTCAATTTAATATTAAGACCAGCTTATAGATTCATGAAAATGCTAGAGACTTCCACGTTCTTCCTGCAATCAGTCCTATGGTGAATTCATCTCAAAATGGAAGCCTGTTCTACAATCATTTCACTTACAGATGAAAGATTCCTGTACTTGCCTTTAACTTTTCTGGGCAGATATTCAGAAGCAGAACTCTGTCCTGTTAAGAAGCACAGCTGTACCCTGCAGGTAGAATGAAAAGGTCCTAGGTGAGGTCTTGAATGTGTGTCCTTACATGGTTCACATTGCAACCTAATGTGCAGTTGCCGACCACCCCACCTGAGATAATAAATGAGAAACTCTCAGTGCTGTTGAGCACTTTGCAGATTTTCACAATGGATCAGCACAAACTCAGTTAGCACAGGTGTTCACATAATTGTGATTCATTGGAAAAATTCTCAGTGCTCAACAGCCATCTCACACTTTTCCCTCCTAGGTGCTGGCTGAGAGTAAGTATAGTGTGAGGAAATATGCCATGATGTTGGGCTCCAGTGGTGCTTAGCTAAAGGGTACTGGGTTGATTGCAAAAAGAAAAAAAAAAAAGGAATAGCTAAATGTGTCCAATTCTTTTGGTCCATTTGCTTAAGTTTCAGAAATGGGAGGATGGCATGCATTCAATAGATCAGGAGATAGAAACTAACTCCAACATTTTGAAAAGTCCACTTATGATATTGGATAAGATAATGACTTTTCACTGAGGTTATTTTAAAATCATTAGAGCAAAAAGAATAAAAACATCCCAGCACTTATTTTTCTTGCTTTGTGACTACCACCTGGGGAGTATACTTTTGGTTGCATCTAATTGCTAACTGTGCTCATTTCATCAAGTTGGCCATGATTTTGAATACAACCCCAAGGTGATTCTGCCAAGACAGCTCACCCACAAATCAGGTATGGTATCAACTCTAGATTTTTTACTTGAGTAAAATAAAATTACATGACATAAGTCTCCATAATGATATAGAATTTGCATAGTTCTTAATGTAATAAATGAACTGACTTAGAATTGAAAAATCCTGATCATTCAGTCAATGAATTTTGATTAAGATAGTACATTATCAAACATCCTGAGTTTCGGGAGTAATGAGAAATAAAATGCCATCTGTTTATAAGCTATGTGAGATTGCTCTTCTGCTATGATTTTAAATCAGAGTTAAAAGGATTCTAAAATTTTGAGCCCTCTCTATTTAAAATCAGATTTTAAGATTAGAAGATGTGTGGATCTTCTGCTGATTTGCCTGCCATTGAATAAGATGTCAGTTTTCATAGTACACTGTATTAAAAATTGTTCTTTGAATGAAGTAATTAAATAGCTCATATTTTGGTATTTCCTTTAAACATCTACCAAATTTTCAAGCATGGCATGTAAATTCTTCCTTTCTTTATTGGGTTTAAAGACTTTTTCCAACTACTTCTAAAGAAAGAGCAAAATGCCCTATCACAAACAAGCCTTACAACTTTACCAAAGATATAAGCCTAAGCACAGGTGGGAAAATCCCCATCCTTATTGAATAGTTTTTGGAAATCAAACCAAGAACCTCTCCTCCCACACTGGTAGAAATCAAACCAAGAACCTACTCTCATACACTGATCTGGATTCTTCCATTGTTCTGTGTACCACAGACCTTCTGAAAAAAGGAATATTTAGTCTTTGTTTTTAAACAGAGAGAAAGGGATTAGTACCGTCAGAAATCTTAAATTCTTTATCATCTAATTATTGCCACCTCATATTCCAACATGAGATACTTCAGATAGAGAAGATCTTTGAGTAAAAGACACAGTAGCTCAGAATACATGTTTGTCTCTCACTCTGTGGCAGACTGCAATGTATTACAGTCCATCTCCCTGAACTGCAAGCAGGAAAATATACATTCAGCCATCTGGTCCTATTTAATCCTACCCAGACCACTTTCATGAGTTTTGAACAGAAAGAAATCCAAAGTACTGGCTTAGTGGTCAAGGAGCTTACCTGAGAAGCCTAAGGACCCATGTTCTATTTTCCAGATCCCACATAATCCAGATGCACAAAGGTGAGGCAAGTGCAAGATTGCACAAACCTAGTAGGTGGCACAAGTGTCTGGAGTTTGATTACAATGGCTGAGGCCCTGGCATGCCAATTGTCCCTCTCTTAAAAAAAGAAAAAAGAAATCCAAAGAAAATATACCATAAAAAGATGTTACCAAGAAAGTTAAGTATTTGAACTATTTCTGGATGATTCTATCATTTTTTTTTTAGTGTTATCAGAACTTGATGTAGGACAGCAGAGGTAGGCAGAAAGCTCAGGGCAGTGCCTCTCAGGCAGGAGTTTATCTCTCAGCTCTTACTTCTTCTTCTGTGTCTATTAGAGAATGTGCGACTTCCATCAACTCATGAGACAGAACAGAAATCACTACAAAGTTAGGGAATATTTACTAGGATCTTACATGAAAAGAGAAATTATTACATAGATAAAACTTTCTTGTATAGAAACTGTGGTTACATTGAATTGAAAATAATTGCACTTACCTTTCATTTTCCAAACATGTCTTTTAAGTGATGTTCTCTAAAATCAACATTTGTCTACTGACAGCATGTGGACTTTGCCTAAGCAGTAATGGTTGAGAGCAATTTAATAAGTGTATGAAGCCAAAGCTTTATATTATTTAAAATTATTTTTATTATGAAAATTCATTCTACTCAAACATGTAAGCTCAGAAAAATACGCATGGGTCACCTATCACTACTGAGCACTATAGACCAATTGTATATGTAAGATTTGTCAATATTCTAGATTAATCCTGGCATCTTACAAAAGAATTGTTTAGATTTGTGTTCAATATAATGGCAGTCTTCTTTTACCTTGCTTAGTTTTGTTTCCAAAGTATAGTGATTACTTGAGATATTATCTTTTAAGGACAGATCCACCTGAATTCTATTCCTGAAGCTATGTAAATACTGTTTATCAGACTTTGTTGCAGTCTGGTTCACATTGCTGGTAGAAATCACCCAACCAAGGGCAGCTTCTGGGAAAAAGAGATTTATTTTGGCTTACAGGCTCGAGGGGAAGCTCCACGATGGCAGGGCAAATGATGGCATGAGCAGAGGGTGGGCATCACCCCCTGGCCAACATAAGGTGGACCACTGCAACAGGAGGGTGTGCCAAACACTGGCATGGGGAAACTGGCTATAAAGCCCATAAGCCCACCCCCAACAATACACTCCCTGCAGGAGGCATTAATTCCCAAATATCCATCAGCTGGGAACCTAGCATTCAGAACACCTAAGTTTATGGGGGACAGCTGAATCAAACCTCCACAGACTTGAAAGCCAAATGCTTGTGGACACCGTTTTTTGAAAGTTCAGCATGTTCTCAATCTGTTTTTGTCCCTCCCTTTCTTCTTTCCTTCCTGTTCCTTTCTCTCTCTAACTTAACACAAATTGATGCAGATATTTTAGTATTTTAATGCTATTCTTTAATTCACACACTATTGCACACTTGACACCACCAAAACTTCATTCTGAAGCATGACAGCTTTATCTTGATAGTTTTCCATCCTTCTGAGTTTACCTAAACATGTGGCTTGGCTTGTTCTTATAGTAAAATGGAATGAGTTTTTCACTGGCACTAAATTAATTGTTAACTCATCTTAAAAAAAAATACAAAGGGAACTGGATGAACCCTTTTTCTGAACTGCGTGGCTTGCTTTGACCATCATCAAAACTAATGGAGAATATGAGAAACCTCATGCTTTTTAAAATATATGAGAATTCAAGAAGCATTTACATAATTATCTCTTATCTTATTCTCTTTCAGGATTTTCCTTGGTTCTGAGATGCTTCTGATATTTGCTCTTTATGATAGTAGAATGGACCAAACTATTTTAAGTTCTCCAAACCTGACTCTAACTTTTTTCCCATTTTTGGAAGGGAGTTATAGATTATCCTCTGTGCGATACCATTTAGGCTAAAAACTGGCTTGTGTTAGGGAAAGTTGAATTTTTTGGGTGCTTGTTTTGGGTGAGGGGTAGGGGGATCTTCTTCATTAGATTCAAATGTTTCCAGATCTGCTGGTGGTAATTGACATAATTCACTTTAATGAGCTGGAAGTATTTGAAGAGCTTTCTGTGAGAACATGTGGAGCCACTCCAAACATTCCTCTGCTTTTAGAACCCTCTTAGGCTCCAGTTTCTGCTTTTGCAGCAGCCAGTAAACTGATAAACAAAAATGATTTATTGTAAAATAGTTATAAGTAAAGTAATGTCCTCTGAGAATACAATAATTGTTTTCATTTTCCTTTCCCCAGTGCCAATGCTATAATAAAATGCTAATAGATGCAAATTATGCATGATCTTTTAATGCATACTAAAGAGAGACCATTTAAAATCCAGGTACCTTTTGTTAGTGAGTGAGCAGTATTGTTTCCTTTTTTTAGATCTCATACTAACTTCAAGGTTCCTTGGTGGATGGTCTACATCAACAGGCCTACTCCAGACAGCTGGAGCTCAACATTCCTGGGAGGGGTGAAGGCATGACTGAGGAGAAGAGAAGGTAAACAAAACTATCTTCAACTTCAAATGATTCTGTAAGAAAATCTTGGAAGGAAAACCAAAGATCTCCTGAACAGGACAGCTACGGTGACTAAAAAAGAAAACTGAAATGTATGAGATAAATCAATGAGGTCATAATCAAATTATGTATGTACTATAGAGCAACTAGGGTACTTCATGCATTTGGACCTGGAGCCCAGGAACCAAAGTCATCAGTAGTTAAAGGAAAGCATAGAACAGCTGCCATCCTGAAGCTAATTTCATGATGACACACTAAAAAACACATACCTACTACAGTATAGCAGGATATTTATAGGAGGTTAAAGATACAAATTAAAGTCCAGGAGCCTATACATTCCTGATTACCCAGCATTCTTAAATCAGTCCGCCTCAGTCTCACACCTGGGGTCTCAGCTGCAGCCTAGCTGTCATTTACGCTATCCATGGCCCAGGATTGATGACAGTCATTCGCTGATGAAGCTGTATACATCATTTCTGTCCGAGCTGCACTGGCCAGATGGACCCTGACCATCCATCGCCTGTCAGGGACGCATCTGTTCACACTGCTGCAAGGGGTACTAACAAGTCATTGGCTTTCCAAAAGGACAGTGTCAGCTGGATAGGGCACAACATAAAAACTGGTGGCGTTGGGTTTTTCTTTTTTCTTATCAAGAAACAGGATTTGTTATACCCTCCTAGAAGAAGATACATTGCACTAACTTTTTAGAAACATAAAAGTACAGATATCCAAAAGATCAAATACACTTTATGAACTTCACATTCATAAAACAAATTGGTTTTCTTTCTTGAATTTCTTGCTTATTGATGGTACATTAATAAAATATGATCCATTCAAGATTATCATCTTGAACTGTTTAACTAAATCTTGGAAATTCATTATCAGTATTTGTGTTTATAATGAAAAACCAAGATATTTGTATATTTTTTTCAATGTAGCTTATTTTTTATTACTATGTCTACTTGTTTGTAATAAACAGAAATTTATTAAGTAAATAAAAATAAATATCTTAGGCTAAAATAAGAAGTAATCCAAACAAAATTTCATACTAAATTTGTTCACAGATGAGATCAATAGCTAGTTCAGGTTTAGTAAAGATCATATTTTAATTTAATTAACTACCATTTAAACATTATTTTCCAAACAAGTTATTATTTTACCAGTGAAATTAAGTAATACCTATGATTTAATTAGTCTCGGGTGCCAGGCAATATCTAAGCGCTTTTCCTAAATTAACTAGTTTACATCTTTATGAAGTAAAATTCAGTTTTCAGTGAGAAAACTAAACACTAAGTTGGTTAAAAAAAAATAAGAGTATAGCGAGAATGTTCAGCACTTATGGCATTTACCTGCAAAACCTAACAACCACGGTTTGAACCCCAGTTCACATGGAAGCAAGATGCTCAGTGGAATTCTTTTGCAGTGGCTGGAGACCCTGGTGTGCCCATATATTTTCTCTCCCTATGTCTCTCTTCTATCTGTTTCTTTCTGCTTGCAAATAAATAAATTTTTAAAAATGAAAAAAAAAAAAAAAACCACTAGTAGTGGCAGAATGAGGATTCAAGCCAAAAATAGGACTGACATCCAAGTCCAAAGTTTATTTCTTTTTTATTTTAGTTTTCAAAAATGGTCTTCAAATATAGATTCAAATAGGACTTGCTGTCCAATTTCTTGATAATTAGAAAAAAAAGCACACTTTTTATAAAAAAAGAAATTATTTATGTTGGCAAAAGTTTAACTAGACATTTCAAATTAAGCAACAATGAAAAAATGAGTCCAAATTGGACAACTAACTACTTCATTTTTAATATAACTATAGCCTTTAATTTTTGCTTTTCTTTTTTTGTGTGTGTGTTTTTGTTTTTGTTTTTGGCTTTGTTTTGTTTTTCAAGATACGGTTTCACTCTGGCCCAGGCTGACTGGAAATTCACTATGTAGTCTCAGGGTAGCCTATAACTCATAGATATCCTCCTACCTTTGCCTCCCCACTGCTGGGATTAAAGGTGTGTGCCACCATTCCCTGCTTCCTTCATTTTTTTATTGATAACTTTCATGATTGTAAATAATATCCCATGGTAATTCCCTCCCTCTTCCCACTTTCTTCTTTGAAACTCCACTCTCAACCATATCTCCTCCTCCTATCAATCAGTCTCTTTTATTTTGATGTCATGATCTTGTCCTTTTACTAAGATGGTCTTGTGTAGGTAGTGCCAGGCACTGTGAGGTCATGGATATCAAGGGCATTTTGTGTCTGGAAGAGCATGTTGTAAGGAGTACAACCCTTCCTTTGGCTCTTACATTCATTCTACCACCTCTTCCACAATGGACCCAGAGCTTTGATAGAGATATTGCAGTTCTGAGCTCTCCTCTGTCACTGCTCTGCACCATGGTGCCTTCTGAGTTATCCCTAGGTCACTGCCATCTGAAGAAAAGCTTCTTTAACCAAAAGTGAGAGTAGCATTAATATAAGGGTATGAACATTAAGAGAAGTGCTTACTGGGCAGTTTGATGAGCATAGTATATACATTTAGCCAGGCAGCAGTAGATGTTACACCCCTAGTGCTCATGACTAACCCTGTTGTAGGTTTTCAGCATCAGAGTAGACCATGGAGTAGGCCTCCAGTCAAATTAGAGGGCAGTTGGTTTCCCCCGTAACAGATGTGCCACTGTTGCACCTGTTGGCTCGTTTGGCCTTGCTGGCCAAATATAAAGCTTGCAGTGTCCACTGTTGAGTATCTTCACTGTTGATTTTTCTGTCTCCCATTGAACTGCATGCAGCATGGCTTTTTCTAGCTTTCTGTCAGCTTGTCTACATGGAGGAGGTTTTCAGGTCAGTTCCAGTAGGATTTCTCAGTGACCTTGCAGCCCAAGTATGTGGAATATTCAGCAATAGGGTGTTCCCATCTATTCCTGGTAGGAATCCAAGGGCCTCAGCAATGCCCTGTAATGTTTTGGGAGCATCAGGAAGTTTTCCCTAGCCAACAACCCAGTGGAAGGTATCCCATACCTGGCACTGAAAATTTTCTAGTAATAATCTATGGCTCCTGAGTGTTCCATTGTCCAAAAAAGTAGATTTCCATATGATTTATTTATATCCTCTTAGGTTTTTGATTAGCTCTCCCTCCACCTTTACTCAGTCTCTTCCCCTGACCTCACTTAGGCCTTTTCACCCCCATTAATCTGTCCTTCTACTTAGATATATACAATATCATCCTATTAAGTACCCCCTCCCTCCTTTTCTATTCCCTTTACATCTCCTTTCTAGCTTACTGGCCTCTACTACTGAGTTTTCATCCTACTCACACAGAAGTCCAATCATTTATAACTAGGATCCACATATGAGAGAGAACATGTGATGGCTTAGCAGTTAAGCACTTGCCTGTGAAACCTAAGGACCCAGTTCAAGGCTCAATTCCCCAGTACGTACGTAACCCAAATGCACAAGGTAGCACATGCATCTGTTTGTTTCCAGCTGTAGGCCCTGGTGTGCCCATTCTCTCTGTCCGTCTGTCTATCTGTCTGTCTGTCTGTCTCTCTCTCTCTCTCTCTCTCTCTCTCTCTCTCTCTCTCTCTGTCTTTCTTTATCAAATAAATAAAAAATAAAACATTTTTAAAAAATAAAAAGAAAACAATACATAGTTAATTTTTGCTTTTCTGTTTAAAGATATGGTTCAAAAAATACCCACAAAAATGTTATAAGTGAATAAAAGTTTATAGTTATATTCAGAATGATATCCAGAGCCATAGAACACATGGAAGGAAGACTCTTCAACACAGCAACAAAATTGAGACAAATGTTGGAAGGAACTAGAATGGGAATGGGCATCTATAGGCACGCTTCTGGTACAATGTGTATCTCAATCCATATCCCAGAGATGAGCCCCAGCTCTTTAAGTTTACTGGTTTACAATGGGGGAAATTCAGGATCTTGGTTCCTTTGAAGATTTGATTAATAATTTATTGTAAAAGAAAATAACATAATTTTATTAGATAGGAAACTGTTAAAGTAATGGGGCAACTTTCAAGGTCACAGAGAAGGCATTTCTGTATTGGCAATGTGAGAAACGTTGTTGGAAAATATGAGTGACTATAAACTTTATTTGGCTCTCTGCTTTGGCAGCAGCAAGAGATCTGCAGGGAAATTTCTCTATAATTCTCCATTTTGGCTTTAAAAGTTGGCAAATCACATGGATTTTCTTACTAGGATGGCTTTAATCTCCAATTAATTTACTTTGTTCTTTTTCTTACACCTTTTATTGCTGTGGAAATATGATAAACATGAAAAAAATTAAATTTATTAATGTATTTTATATTATTTCATGATACAAGAAGATTTCCATAAATATTTATGGTAAGTCATATGTTGACTGCCATACTTGATTCCTCCTGCATTCAGAAGAGGATGTTACAGGGTGTAAAGAAATGTATAATAGGGCTGGAGAGATGGCTTAGCAGTACAGCACTTGCCTGTGAAGCCTCAGAACCCTGGTTTGAGGCTCAATTCCCCCCAGGACCCATGTTAGCCAGATGCACAAGGGGTGCATGTATCTGGAGTTTGTTTTCACTGGCTGGAGGCCCTGACATGCCCATGCCCATTCTCTCTCTTCTTCTCTCTCCTTCTTTCTCTCTCTGTCACTCTCAAATAAATAAATAAAAATAAAAATATTGTAAAAAAAGAAGAGAACATAACTGGTAGGATAAACTGTGATTCCTGAAGTGATTCCTGGTAGAATCAGCAGATGTTTACTTAATATTTCCTAACTCTATGATTTGAAAAAAAATAATGAATGAATTAAATATGAGTTTTGAAAAGGTTCTTGTATAGACGTGTCACAATGAGCTAGAAATTGCTAGGTGGTGATAGACAAAATAAAATCCTTTTACACTTCGTTTTTTATTTGTTTATTGTACAAGTACAGGCAGTTTGGTACCATTATTAGGCTCACCAATGACCTACCCCCTCCCCATTGGCCCCTCCTTGTTGAGGTATATGGGTCGTGCATTGTGGGGTTAGTCCACAGTTATTTTAGAATATGAGCATATACTAATCTTGGGACCAGTGACCATGTGCATGGCAAAGAGTCAACACATATGTGTTTAAGAGGTATAGGTTTTGAGATGGGGAAAGAAATTATACTGGAGTCCCCTGGAAGATGCAATTCTTATCCTGAGAGCTTTTACTAACTATGATCAGAGAAGGCTGTATCTAGACTAGTGTGCCAAAGATGGAATATTGCTGGTTTGCAGATAGAAGAAGAGGGCCATCAGGCAAGAAGAGAAATTCTAGAAGCAGAACAGGCAAATTAGGTTCTCCCCAGAACCTGCAAACTTGAATGCAGCCCTGACACCACCTTTCTGTCACCCCTGGATGACCCATGCCAGACTTTTGACCTACAGAACTATAAGATAGTAAAAGTGTGTTATTTTAAGCCACTAACTTTCTGGTGATCTGGTAAGGCAGTGAGAGAAGACAAATACATCTATTGGGTGTTGATTTAGCATTCCATAGTTTATGGGTCCATCGGGGTATTGCCAAGCATCATGAAGCCACCAAAGAAGTCAATGTGGAAATGTATATGTAAACTTCAGTGCCAAGTTCAAAGAAGAAAGAATTCTTTGTTTAAACTTATGTAGTAATTAAACTTTGTGATTAAGTTAGAAAGAAATGTAAGATAGCTATGATAAATTACATACTTAGTCCTTCAATAGTAACAATAACCCTAAAATACTGATCATTTTCGATCAAGGTATTATTTGATACCTCAGTTTTGAAATTTATTTTTATTTTAATCAACTGGCTTTCTTCAGCAGAAAATGGGGTAAAGACTAACAAACATGGGATTATGTCAGTGTTTTCTTGGAGATTCCACTGTGTGCAGTGCAACAATGTTTTATTCACATTAAAATTGTTTGATTTTATTGAAAAATTCAGTCAGTATTGTTTAAAAGATAGTCTTTTATGAGATCATCTAGCCATTTAAAATAAATGGCTGTTCAAAGTACAGGCTTCTGTTTGTGTCTGGATGACTTAAGGACATATAGTATTATTTGTGATGTAGCCTAAATGAACCAAAAAATTATGTGGCATGTTAGGTACTACATATGGCCATTCAAAGGAGTCAGGATGTTGAAATGTTTTGCTGTTATTGACAATTTTCTGTAAGAATCAGAACAAAGTATACTGCATAAAACTAATCAAAATTTTATGCTAAGGTCATTGTTCACATGTAAATGCAGATGGAGAAAAAGCCTTCCTTGCTTCCTACCTCCCCTTTCTTCCTTCTTCCTTCCCTGTCTTTCTATGTTATTTCCTTCTTTCTTGTCTCTTTTCTTGTCTTCCTTTTTTTTTTTTTTGAGCTGCTGGGGATCAAAGCTAGTACCTTGCACATGCCAGGCAAATGCTCTATCACTCATCATCACCTCTAGCGCTACATCTATAATTGCACCACAAATTGATAGTGATTGCATTAGAAATATTAGCTCATTTTTCTGACCAGTGATCTTGTCAATATCCATGTAGAGTTCAACTCTTGTTGAGCCTTCCTTTGGCTTCATTTGCTCTACACATGAGACTTTGTTTGCTGGGTTTCCTTTTCCTCCCCAGTTCATACTGAAGGAATTTCTTTTTTAACTGTGTATCATGCAGGACTCCATTTCCATGGCCAATTATCTGCTTCCTCACCTCTGAATTGATACACAGCTGAACACTGGAAGACAGTGAGATCAAACTGACTATGTAAAATGCTGTGTTCTGAGATGCCAGACCTCATTACACAACTTCCCAGCTGTTCTGGGGGAGGGGGGGGGCAGCATTAACTCTTTGGAGAAGTGTGAGGGTCCAGCAAAAAACTTAGATCAATCCAACATGGAATAGTAGACTCCAAACCAATCATCAATGGCAAATTAAAGCTTAAACTAACCATATTTTCTCTTGCATTTTTGACCACAAATTTTCACACCCAGCATTTGGTACTGATTTCCTTAACCTTCTGGAGGTAGAAGTGGTATGCAGAGGCAGTGTTTTCACCTGAATTTGCAACACTTGAACCATTCCATGCCAAGAAAATTCATCAGTTCTACAATCCAACTGTGACTAAACACATGCATCAGTGAACTTGTTATCTTATGTCATAGTTACTCAAACTCTTTTCCAATGGCATATTATGCCCCTTCTTTCCTTTCTTCCTTCTTCCTTCCTTTCCCTCCCTCCCTCCTTCTTTCCTTCTCTTTTCCTACTCCTGAGAAAACAACAACAACAAAAATGCCCTTTTTTCATTGTTGTGAGTTTACACAAGCCATTTCTTTCTGTTTTCACAAAGATCTTTAGTCCACCTCATTCACATTATTTCATATTGTCTATGTGCACCTGAAGATCATGAGAGATGGAAGAAATAGACATGGGTTCTTTGTTCTTTCCCTGGGGATCCCACCATGTTACATGAACACAATATACAGACTTTCTGTGACTATTGGTCAATTATAAAAATTGATTCAATAGCTACTAATTTCTTCCTTTTACAAATCAATTACACTCACTAAGCACTAGAATACAAACATGGAATATAGAATATAAACATCTTTTAAATAGTTTCACTCTATTAGATCCAGACAGTGATTTGTAAGTAGGCTTACATGTACCTGTGATAAGGACATGGAGAAAGTACTTCTGAGCCCTGGGAGGAGAGAGTTCTTGAGTGCATGGTAGCCTGGAAGAGTGTGAGGAAGCTAGGGTACAAACATAAAGTTTGAGGGACCTGCCAGGTAATAATGAAAGGTTTCTTCCTATACCAGAGGATATGCCTAATTAGCTGGCATTCGATTTTACTTACTTATAAGATGTTTAATATTTTATATTTTATAGTCTATGTTTTAAGATCCTAGTAAGATAAAACTACAAGTTTTACTTTCCCTTTACTGGCTTAGAAGTTAAGCTCTGACCTCAGACTTCCTGGTTTCAAATCCCTTTCTTCTATTCTGTTTATTTTCACTCTGTCAGCTTATTAAACCTCTTCCTATCTTCATTTCTGTATAAGAAAATGAGAATTTTGACTTCCTCTCAGGGTTGGATATGGCTTAGCATAAGTACTTAGCACAATTATTCTAATTAGTATAATTATGACTATCCTATTCTCTACTGGTTTCTTCAGAGATGATCTAATATGTGTTGAGTGACCAGAGGGCCAATGAAGCACCAATGAGACTCTGCTTTTGCTCCTTTGTAACTATAAGGATACCAAATTGTTATTCATAGCTCATGATCTGAGGATATAGGAAGGGACGGTACAGAAATATTCATAGTTTCCTTCATCTGCTCTTTCCAAATGAAACAAGCTATTTCTCTGAAATAAAAAGATCCTCAATACTGTATAAACTACCTAAGATCTGGACTTAACTTCATCCAGAGAACTAAAGCCAGTATCTAGTAGATCACATAGTAGGTGTTTATCAACATTTGACATTGAGTGAATAGTTCAGGTAAAAATGACTATAATTAAGGCACCATCAGTATTTTTCCATCCTCTACTTCCCCTACAAAAAATGGTTATATCAGCTAATTGTCCATACCAGGTGTGTATGTCATTACATTATGTGATTGTCTATGTGTGGGATAATTTTGTCTCTGTTTAATGCCTCCATTTTCATTCCAGGAAATCCTTGGAGGTTACAGGAGAAATTTCCCTTTGCCCCAACATTCAGGAGTTCCCTAGATTACCTTCAAGTTAAATAATTTGCTAGAAAACTCTTATAAAACTCATTAAAAACTTCATACTTAACAATGTATGATAAGTCCATGCAGAGTTTATACTTAATACTTTTTAAAAAGAAAATAGAAACTTCATACTTACCATGCATTAAAAATGTATACCATAACCCATATGTTGGGTTGGAACATGTAGTCACCAGCTGCATCTCTATTTGGGAATGTTGGCAATACTGTGGGAGAAAATGGGTTTCTATGTGCAGACTTTGAGCTTTTATAGGATGAACTCACTTCCTGCTCTCTCTTTGTTTCTGGATTGTAATTATAATGTGACCATCTGATCTCTTACTCCTGTGCCATGCCTTCCCCTTATTGATGGAAAGTATTCCCCTCAAATTATAAACTGAAATAATTCCTTTTCTTCCTTAAGTGGTTTCTTGTCAGCTATTTGTTTATAGCCTTTAGTCAAGTAACTCATACAAAAAGCTGTTGCTGTGATAAACCCAACCATGTGGGTCATAGGCCTTTGTACTGATTTGCAAGGGCAATATGCAACACTGGAAATTTGGGTTAGAAAATCCCTGGAATACCATAAGCAAAGATGAATGTGATATTCTGGTTTTGGAAGACTAGAATGACAAGAGAAATGCAAGCAGTGGAGGCCCAGCTTATGAGGTTTGAGAAGGGAACAAAGACTAATGGGAACTGGACTAGAGGTAGTGCATGTTTTATGCTGACAGAGAATGTGGTTGCATTCTACTCATCTCTGCAGAACTTGAGTCGTAAACTGTTTGGAGAAAGACATTCCAAGGCAGGATAGCATTGAGGCTGTCCCTTGGTTATTACTCACTATTTTTATTTGAATCTATAGTGGAAGAGTGCAAAAAATATGTATAAGGAAGTTTAGAAAGAAAGTTTTGTGAGAAAATTTAAAATTTTGGCCAAGGAGTTATCTCCTAAAAATGAGTTTGAAAGAGATTAATAAGAGTAAAGAAAGGGCTGGAGAGATGGCTTAGTAGTTAAGGTGCTTGCCTGCAAAGCCAAAGTCTGCAGGTTTGATTCCCCGGGATCCATGTAAGCCAGATGCACAAGGTGGTGCATGTGTTTGAAGCTTATTTTCAGTGGCTGAAGGCCCAGGTGTACCCATTCTCTATCTGCCTCTCTCTCTCTCTCTCTCTCTCTCTCTCTCTCTCTCTCTCTCTCTAAATAAGTATATAAATAATAAAATAAAAAAGTAAAGAGAAACTTAACTCTCCTTACGGGGTCAATTTTAAAGGTGCCATAAAGGGAATATCCTACCCATTAAAGACTCTAACTTGTGAGGATATACATTATTTTGAAACAAGAAGCCACAGAAAGGTTTTCATTTCTCTAAAACAACTCCATAAGAAAGTGTTTCCACACCCATCACAGCTTTGGTACAAGGAAGCTAAGCTCTATCACAAATAGGCAGAAGTTGGTACCATGCTCCATATAATACTGGTTTTGTAAAAATGAAGGATATGAAATAGAGGGGGTTATAGCACCTTGTTGCATGGTTTCAGAGATCTGCTGAGGTTGGGAAATGTGTAGCACGTTGAGCCTGTAAGGACACACTAATGGTGCATTTCATGAAGTGATGAAGATGAAGCTTGTGCTGGAACTGCAATCTCAGGCTATTGGAGATGCCAAGATAAAGAGATGCCCAACAAGGGAGACTGTGGGCTCAGAGCTGGGCCCAAGAGAAAAGCTATGTGTATTACAGAGGGCAGGGATACTCAAGCCATTTGGAGACCAGAGGATTTCATCATAAGTCTCAGATGATGGACATGGAGCTGCAGGTTGTGATGTTTGCCTTGCTATGTGTTGATCTTGCTTTAGTCTCATCTTTCCTTATTATGACACAATTCCTCTGTGCCATTACATGTTGGAATTATATGATTTTTTTGTTGATTTTATAGGGGATCATAGATTTCTCTGAGTCTCAAAAAAGACACATGCTGGAATTATAATTTCTTTGTTGAGTTTATAGGGAATCATAGATTGCCCTGAGTATCAGAAGAGATTTTGGACTTTTTAAGAGTACTGGGATTGTTAAAGACTAAGTGGGCTTTGGTATCTGGACTGAATGCAGTTTTACAACATGAGGTGTCCAGGAATTTGGAATAAATGCTATGGTTTGAATGTAAAATGCCCATTATGGGTTCATTGTTTGCATACTTGGTGCCCACTTAGTGGTGATGTGTGGAAGAATAGGGAAGGGGGTAAAGCTGTGCTGGAGCAATCAGGACATTAATAAAGGACTTTAAGATTGTATAAGCCAGTATCACTTCATGCTTACCCTGCTTTTGAACTATGGATGGTATGTAACCAACTAGTCCCTGTTCTTGCTGTCATGACTTCCCCCCAATGATAGAAAAAAAAAATTCTTTAAACTCTAAACTAAAATACCCTTTTCCTTTATTATGCTGTTGTTTGTGAGGGATTTGGTCACAAAAAGTATGGTAACTAATACAAGTATCTTGGGAATGAGATATTTTGAGACTATGTAATATGTAAATATCTTGTTTGTAATATAATTCTGCCATTACTTTAGCAACTGAAACTTATTTTCAAAATGTTAAGAGGAAATAGTGTGGTGCTGGAGAGACACTCAGTGGGCAGGAGCACTTGCTTTTCAATCATGAGGACCTTAATGTGATTGCCAGCACCCATATAGAAATCTGGGTATGGTCACACATACCTGTCACCCCAGTGCTATGGGAAACAGGAGAATTACTAAGGTTCACTGGACAGCCAGACTGACCTAAAAATAAAGAGCTCCAAGTTTAGTAACAGGCTCTGTCAGAGAACTAGCACAGAAGTATTAGAGAGAATAATCAACAATATGCATACTTATGTGCATGTACACATCTACACACATACACACACACACACACACACACACACAGACACAAAATATATAACACAAAAATAACAATGTTCTTAAATAGAAATATTCATGTGTATTAAAGAGTTAGGAAAAGAGAAGTAATCATTTTTGTTACTATTTGGGGAATCTAGACAGGAATTGTTTCAGCTCTTCTTAGAACTTTCTGTAAATATAAAATTATGTCAAAATAAAAATTTATAAAATGCAATTCAATTTGTATGGCAATAATACATTTTATTGAGGCTACTTATGGGTTTGATAGAAGAAAGTAGGTAAATTTCTAAGTTATGGGTAATGCTAATAGGTTGTTGCAGGCATAGTTGAGGGCCTGGGACTATTGAAGGTTTAAGCAGACCTGAGATGTCAGGCACTGCCAAGGGCCCCAGGCCACAGGAAGTTGCAACAGGTCTAGACCCTGATAATCTCTCCCGGAGACCAGCAAGAGTGAGGCCATTCCCTCCCCCTCCCTGGGCACCTGGGAGTCCTGATAACACTTAAGTTTTGGTTTTCCTGTGGCCATGTGACCTTTTACTGCCCCCATAGAAAGTCTCTATATGTTAATGAGGTATCAGCTAGCAGCCCTCACACAGCCAATACCCCTGTGACCCATACCTCACCCTAACCCTATATGTTAATGAGGTATCATCTAACAGCCTTCACACAGCCAATCCTCCTGTGACCCGTACCCCATACCTTTTCCTGCTACTACATGAATGCTTATAAGTCCATTCCCCTAGCAAATAAATAAGGTGTCCTCTGACACAGTCTCCGGGGTGTTTCTTTCCATCTCACTCATGGCCACTCAAGACCCTGCTCTGCAATTGCCTGGACGCCTCTGGAAAACCAATGCACAGCAGCCCTGGGGCAGCCAGGGCCAGGAACCACAGGTTGTCAGTTTTCTTCTAATGTTAATAAATGTTTTATAATTCCAGATTCTTATGTAAGAACTCAGAAATGTAGAGAAGACAGAACTGTGGGATAGCATCAGTATTCCTGTTCTTGGAAATCAACATAAAAAGGGTTTAGGTGTTTGACCTCTGTATTAAGTATTCTCTTTAATTAAATTGTCTTAGTCTTTTCTTGGATATTATGAAGTAACTCCAGAGAATAGTGTATTGTATCAGGCCAGGATTATTAGAAAATGTTTGACTAATACTTATTAAAAGCTTGCTCAAAACTTCTAGAACTAAAGTAAAATTATGGAGATTCTATTATAAAAAGGCTTGCAGAAATGTAGGGGGTATAATGTAAAAATGTGATTCAATTAAAAGTCTGTATTGGAAAAAAGTCATTAAGATAATAATATATGTTTTGGTAATGGAATGACGGACTAAAATTTGAGGCAAATTTCCTGGCAGACAAAAAATGGGTAAAAGGAGAAATATGTAGCTCAAATCTCATTGATTCTGCTTTATTTTATAAATTTGCTTGGTGACAACATTAGAGTCTGTGGTAAGTAATTGTCTTCTCCCAGTTTAAACTTTTTTTCTTAACCATGACTACATTATTTTCATTGTTTTACTAGACTACCTAATGAGAGTATCATATTTTGAGAAGTTTTAGCCACATTTCCATTGGCAACAACTAACTGCTTTTCTTCTGCCAGTTCAGTGTGACATCTAATAATCAGTTTGCCAATGTACTGGGAGAGGTCCAGCAGAGCTTTGGAACTAGAAGACCTTACCTGGAAGAGCTCTGGCAGTCAGGATGGGCAATTCCCTATGCTGAGCTCAACAGCCTATGAACACTGGTCAAGAAACCTCTGCTGGCTCAGGCTCAGCTGACTATGGACCATTCTGCTGACGGGAGTTCAGCAAAGTACCAAGATGAATCCATGAGAAGCCATCTAAAAAGGAATTAGGGGAAATCAATGGCAATAGACCAACAGCCATGAAAGAGCCCATTAGAAGTTAGAATCACTGCATAAGATCCATAAGGATAATTCTTGATTGTCTGGTGAGCACACAGACTTTTGTAGTCATTTCCTGTTTCACAATTTTTAAGGAATATTTTGTTGTCACATAACAGTACATCAGAATGGCACAGAAAAAAATAATAAATCAATGTTTAAATATATAATTTATAAAAATATTTGTTACACTAAAATGTATATCCCCATGTTCTGACATTATTTATCTTACTTTCTATTTAGTTTTTTTATGTTCTTCAGCATTGTTGGGATGACTAAAGAGGGTGTGGATGGAGTTTGGGAAAAAAATCTAACATATGAAAAAAGCATTTTACTAGTAAAACTAAAACATAGTTCTTCAAGGCTGCAAAGTAACACCAATGTCATTTTGAAATTAATTTAATTTTGTTTACATCTGGGAAACAACCATATTGTTTTGTAGTTTAGTATTAATCATGAGTAAAATGTATCCTGAACTCTTGGTCTCACTGAGTTAAAAATGTTCTATTTGCCCATGTCCTCATCAATTTATCAGAACTGAGTGAATAAAATTTCAGTTTATATTGCTAATAGATATTTATGAGATATCTCTCTGAAAATAAGTGACGATGAAAAAGAAGAATCATAAAAAACTATTTCTGTCAATATTTTTGGTCATATTAGTCATTTCTTAATATATGTTAGCACTTCGTTAGTGATGACATAGAGGTCAGTCTGGCAACTTTTGGACCAGGATAGGCCATCGGAAGAGCACCGCTGTACAAGGATGCTGCAAGAGAGGGAACACCCTGTCCCAACAGAGGAGGAATTTGCCATCTGAAGCACAGTCACAATGCTGTCTGTTTTACTCTCAGTAACAGGTTTCCCAGTTAAATAAAGAAGTAAACAGAGAATGCCCTAAATCTAAAATGACTATAATTAACTACGTATTCTCTAAGTAACTGACAGTAGATGATCAAAATCAAATGGCCAAAGATTAAAGAAAAACTCGTTATTCACAATAACCTTTGAGAAATCAAGAAAAGTTTGTGATTTGTAAAGCATTACTTAAATAGGAAGACAAACTTTCATCTATTGGGGATATTTTTTTTGCAGAATTTGTATTTTGTTATATCTATATGTATTTTGTTTCATACAATGCATAGTGAAGAATTCTAAGCTTTATATGACCAAGAAAAGGTGTAAATTCTTACACATATCTGCAATGAAATCATTTTAAAACCAGGCAGGTAACCTTGTGGTCTTCAGTACAGGACAAGACAAGATGAGGGCATGCTATTCTCCCTCATGTATTTTGGTAGAATACTCTTATATTTAAGGACAAGGACACTGTATACTATAATTTGGTTGCTTTTCAGAAAACGTGTTTACCAGTTGAAAATTGTGTTATCAGATAACAGTGAGGTAAAAATTTACAATGCTTGCAAAACATGTATTGATATTTAATCAGGTTGTTGTTTAAACAGCTGATCCTATGAAATTTTACACAAATATTGAATTTTTTCTGGTACCATTCTGGAAATATTCAAGGTCTCTTCTATATTGCTTTTCAAGTAACAGTATCAAAGTCGCATGAGGTTCATAATTATTCAGCACTGAACTTTACCATGTCAGCACTGTTCTGCTCTGGAAGAGCTGCTCTAAATCTGCAGCTTTACCAACTCAAACAAAGCACCTCCTAGCTACACCTAGTTCCCTTGTGAAGATGCATATAAACAGACTTTGTATAAGGATATATGTGGCTTCGGGGGGGGGGGGGCACAGAGATTGATTGCCTAGTGGGTAAGACTGCTATGCAAGTGTATAGACATGAGTTTAATAACCCACACTTATGTAAAAAGGTAGACATGGTTGAAAACACTTGTAATTCTAGCACCGAGGGGAGCAGAAATAGAAGGATTGCTAAGGCTCCGAAGTTAGCAAGTCTAACTAAAAGGTGGAATGCTCAAGTCCAGTGAAATACTCTGTCTCAGGGAAATATAGTGGAAGAGCTATAGAGAAGGACACAAAACATCTCCTTCTGCCCTCTACACTTATGTGCATGGATGTACACATTTGCACACATACCAGATGCTCACACATATACAACGAAAGTACATGAACATAGTAAGATAAGATTTCCACTGTCTTTTCCCTAAATACAGTTTTACTTTATAACAAGGCTTATTTTATTAAATTAAGTGATTAACAATATTTTTGAAAGGTCTCTGCTACTTACCATATCATAATTGCCACTTTTTAAAAACACTTTTATTTATTTGAGACAGAGGGAGACAGACAAGAAGAGAGAGAAGGGGGAAGGGAATGAGAGAGAGAAAGAAAGAGTGTATGGTCACAACAGGGCCTCCTGACACTGTAAAAGAACTCCAGATTCATGTGCCACTTTGTGCAGCTAGGTTTAAGTGAGTAATTGGGGAGTCAAACCCAGCCAGTCAGGTTTGCAAGCAAGGCATGGCTAGTAAATGCCATGAGGACATTATAAGCTTCTCTGGCTTAGTCACATGTCTCTTTGTCCTCAGTTAATCAGGGTCACAATGGCCAAGGTGAATCAGATAAATTTTATGTTGTTTGGCATAATTCAGGGAGATATCAGTGTGCTAAAGGCCAAAATTACTAGAGGCATAGCCCTTGATGGTGAAGTTTCCAGGCCAACAGAAAGGAATACATGTCCACTGCAAAGCAGATACTGCAGTTCTAGGGACAGGAAAAGTGAGTTCCTACATGCTTTAGTCCCACATGACCAGGCAGGAGGATGCTCACATGAGCTTGTCTGGTTAATATGGCAGTAATTGTCCTGACTTTCAACAGTACTCATCACTGTTGCTAATATAAATAGCACAATTTCATTGCTGGTGATGACTTGTTGCAGGAAAATAAGACTCTAAATTTTATCATCTATCAAAATTATATTTATGGAAGTTGAGGGTGCTTGCATGTCAAAGGAATTCATGCTACATTAAATATTAAATTTATCTAATGCTTTTAATGATACAATTCTACCCATTGGCTACATTTGAGGAATGTAGCATGTTCCACATATTCATACTAGATATTTGATTTTGCTTTCATCACATTTTATACATGGTGTTATCTATCCTGAACATACACCAAGATACTTACTCTCCCACTTTCCTTGACCCTAATTTTCCTTTTCCTCAGATGAGTGGGCTATTCTTGCTGCCACCATTTATCATAACTGTTTTTCTTCTTAGACTTCTATAATGTGCCTTTGAGTCTTAATGCTGTCCTGAAACTTGGCTCTGGAGTTCACCTCATTCAGTGGCCCCATCTCAATCCAAATCTTCCTTGACCTTCAGATGGCATGTTTCTTGCTTTAATCAATTTCTCATTCTTTCCTCTGTTGGCATTCACATTGGCTCTCTAGAATTTGACTCTAAATTACAGATCCAACATGGTGACACCCTCTCCCAGAAAGAAACTTTGTTCATATACTCAGGCTGCACCTCTGGGTTTGTAAGAACACCTTCTCTAGTCTAAACTGAAGCCATTCTTCAATTTTTTCCCCAGTTTCCCAATCATTTCAGCCTGTAATAATGTTCTACTCATTGCAGTCCTACTTTAATAATATCACTCTTTTGTTAATCATTTTTGTTTATTCTCCCACTGCTGATAATGATAATATCATTATTTTTGAAAACATGACCCGACCCTTTACATAATTTATTTTCTGGGTTATTCCTCCATCATTGAGTATACATAAATAAATAGATTATAAAATGTTTTCAACTAAATTTGTTCTCTAAATAAGCATCTTTAATATTTCTGTAAAACCACACAAATTTTGTTAGGGTTGTATGATATATTTCAAGTTTAGTGAATTTGAAAAAATGAAAAAGAGTCAATTATGTAAATTAAACTTTCATGTCCCTAAATGCAGTGTTTCTGGGAAGGAAAGGTGTATAATGGCATGTCTCAAGGGATGAATACATTCCAGAAACATCAAAGAATAACACTAATCTTTAGAGCAATTAATATCCATTTCAAAACACTAAACCCTCTAAAATTAATATTAGTATCACATTTTACAGACACTAAATATTTTAACATTTCCACATTTTAATAAGATATTATTAGTATGAAAATAAAGCTGGTATAAAAGACAGTTTATACACTAATTCTGCATGACTTAAAATTTTACATAATGCAAAAAATGAAGGATAAGAGAGGATTAGAGGATATTAAGCATTTAATTAAGAGCAAATATCCAAGCAAGCAAGGACGCAACTCAAATTCAAATCTTACTATCTCTAAATATACTAATAGAAGTAGAAACATTTCTGCCAGCCAAGTACATCTGAACAGACTACTCCTGAGATGCAGCCTGTCTTAAAACAATCTCCTTTCACATATGTGAGGATGAGGATGCCAGCCCTGTCCTTGTCTAATGTTACAGCAACTGAAACGGCCCAGTTCAGACTGTGCCTCCACTGTGTTGAAACACAACCTCTGTTGTTTCAAACCTCAGCTCTTAAATTTCCCCCACTTCCTTTTCTGTTGTGTGCATTTTAAATGTGTGACAAGTAGCTTTCTTTTGGCCAAAATTCCTATAGTTTTGAAAGGGGGTCATTCTTGTCTGCTGTTGAAACAATCCTGATTGGTGATTTTGTTCTTTACTGAACTGCAAGTTTTAAGTGTTTGTGTCAGTTGTAGAGCTCACTGAAAAACCTTCACTGAATGTGTATAAAATGTAAATGTCATCTTAGCCAGCAGTTCCAGATCCCACAAAATAATCCCCATGTTTCAGGGTAAAGATCTTCTCCAAAGCCATTTAAGGTGCTGAACAGTTTCTCGGTTTATGCCAGTCCTGACTCCAAGTCTAACTAGGAATCATGAGGACTCATTCCTCACTGACTTTGACTTTGGTCAATTATTTACATGTATATCTTTATGTTTATTAACATGCAACTGCTTTTCATAGTGCTGCCTAATTTGCATTTAGAGGGCAGTTATAAAAGTAGATTTCCTTAATATCAGGAATGAATAAATTAGTCTACATTGAAAAGCAGTTTAATTCAGTGTGCCCATACCTCTGAATAGATATTGTTATGTAGTTCTGAGACATTTCAATGTCTGTGCTTACCACTGATGTAACACTCATTGAGAGGAGTGAACACGTACATTACTTATACATTCTCTCTCTCTACTTCTTTGCCTGTCTGTCACTCTCAAATAAATAAAAAAATAAACAAAAAAATATGTTTTTTAAAAAAAGAATACAACAAACCAAGATATCAGACAGCAACTCAGGAGATAGGGATTCCTGCTTTCATCTAATACTAACTAGCATCATCAACTGTGTTACCCTCCATCACAGGCTTACTTAAAAAAAAAAAAAAAAAAAAAAACTTATCCATTTTTTGGGGAGATGAGGGAGAGACAGAGAGAGAATGTGCACACCAAAGCATTTAGCCACTGCAAACTCTGGATACATGCACCACTTTGCGCATCTGGCTTTATGTGGGTACTGGGGAACCAAACCCAGGTTGTTAAGCTTTGCAGGTAAGTGCCTTAACCACTGAGCCATCTCGTCAGCCCACATTTTGTTTAATTTTAATGTTTTTATTAGTTATGGAGATACTCATTATGTAAATACCACATGTTAGTGCCAACCTTACCATTACCCCCACACACACTCCAAAGGGACCCTTCTTGTTGGAGATGCTGGTTATCCCCATTGGGATTATGGACCAGGCACTGTGGGGGTAACCATCAGTTATGGGAAGAGGCAGTGTCTCTGTGTGTAACTTCCCAATTTATGGCTTTACCAATTTTTCTTCCCCCGCCTTACATGAAATTCCCTGAGCCATGTTGGGTTCGTCTTATGTCTACTTCAGTGATGCACTTTTAGGAGTCGCTGTTTGTCTGTATCTCTAATTTGAGCATTTTTCTACAAATTTCATTGTGTCATTTTTTGTCTAATTGCTGAATAGAATTCCATACATAGCACATGTTGGTTAACCATTCATCCAATAATAGACATCTGGGTTGATTCCAGTTATTAATTATTATGAATTGGACAGCTATAAACATAGCTGAGCAAATATCTCTGAACTGAAGTGTGGAGTTTTTAGGGTAATTACCCAGTAAGGGAATAACTGAGTCTGTTGGTAATTCTATAGTCAACCTTTTTAGGAGTCTGCATATTGTTTTCCATAGTGATTGTACTAACTTACATTCCCACTAACAGTGAATGAGGGAGGGTTCCTATTTCTCCACATCATCACAATTTGTTTTCATTTGAATTTTTAAATGTTTGCTATCCTTAGTGGGGTAAGGTGGAATCTCATGTTTTAATTTGCATTTCCCTGATAGTTAGGGATGTTGAACATTTTCTTAATTGTAAGTTTGTGATTTGTATTTCTTCCTCTGAGAACTCTCTGCCATATTGTGGTGCTTTAAGTAGTTTGGTGTTTTCTTGGACTGTAGTTTTTTGTGTCTTCTGTGAGTTTTGTTATTGTGGTCTGCTTCTTGTAGGTTCTTGAGGTTGGTTTGTTTGACTCTTCTATGTGGAGAATTCCCTGAAGTAATCTCTGTAGGTTTTGCTTTGTGTTTATACAATTGTAGAGATGACTTTTTATCATGGAAATTTTTCTTTGGCAATCTGTAATGAGGGATACTTGTGTGTTGTCCACAGTCAGCTGTACCACTAGACCATCCCCTCCATCCCATCCTCCCTACCCCACTGTGCTACTGGACTGCCCTGTTCCATCACACTACCCTGCCCCACCCAAAGACCACACTATCTCATCATCCCCACTCCACCACACCACTGGGTGGTCCCATTACCTCACCCGACCAAATCACCGGAACATGCAGTTTCATCTCCCTGCCCTACCACTCACCCACCGAGTCTGTGGGTCCTCACCAGGCCTGTGACAACTCCTCCCACCTGAGCAGACCTTGCTCTCAAAAACCTAATCCAGTCATACATAAAAGGGAACAGTCACTGAAGACACTTCAGAGGTAAAACTACAGCTTCCTCCTGAGTTAAATAAAATTCCTACACTATGATGGGCAGACCATAGCACAAAAGGAACAGCTTGAGATATCAAATGGAAGTAACCCCAACAAGTTTGCCTACTCCCACAATGGGAGTCTCTAATCAAAACATAGAAGAGACAATAGGATCATAACTCCAAAATGAAGATACAAACTATGTGTCCCTAACCAAGCAATTGGCAGAACATGTAGAAAATCAACAAAAGACTAATAATTGTGTGAATGATGTCCTTGCTAAGTTGGACCTAATAGGAAAAAAAAACAAAACAAACAAATAAACAACAACAACAAAAAAAAAACAGGGTGTCTTCCATAGACAGACCTGAAGAAGATCAAAAATAAAAATTAATAAAAATAAAAATAAAGGACCTCAATAATCAGCTGGCTAAGCTCAATGAAGACATGAATAAATGCAAGGCCAGTTGTGGTGGTACATGCTTACAGGATATTGCTGAAGAGGCAGAGGCAGCAGGATCAGAAGTTCGAGGCCATTCTGGGCTACACATAAATAAATGTAAGGATGGATTCCAAGAAGCATTAAGAAAATTATCAAATGACCTGAAAAGAGAACTTGACTGAAGGATGGATACTATTCATAAAAAGGCAATAGAAAATACAAACCAGATTGAACAAGTCCAAGCCTCACTAGAAGCCCTCAAGAACAGAGTCAGTCATATGGAGGACAGGACCTCAAAACTGGAAGACAAGCCATTAGAAACATTTTGTGAGTCCAAAAAGTAAAACAAGTCCAAAAATTGTTTTGAACAGAACATGAGTGAACTGTGGGATACTCTTAAATGCCCCAACATTCAGATTGTGAGTACAACAGAAAGGGAAAAATATTCAGACCAAAGTCATGGAGAACTTATTCAAGAAAATTATTGAAGAAAACTTCCCCATTTTCTTAAAAGACATTCCCATGAAGATATAAGATGTTAACAAAACCTCAAACAGACTGTACCAAAGGAGAAACTCTCCAAGACATATTATCATTAAGACTCAAAACAATGAAAACTGAGAGGAAGTCCTCAAAGCAGCAAGAGAAAAACTGCACATTACATATTAAGGGAATCCCATCAGAATTACCTCAGATTTCTCAGTGGAAACACTAAAGGCCACAAGGGCCTGGAATGGAACACTGCAAAGTCTAAGAACCCATGGATTTCAAACCAAACTACTGTACCCACATTTTTTAAAATGAGTAATAGGACATTTAGATAAGGGCTGTGTATCTCAATATTTGTAATGTAGAAGAACCTACAAGAATATTATAAAATGAAAATTTCACTCCTTTGTGACACTGATGAGTTTAAGTAGTGCCTGATATTGATGTAAAAAATAAAAAAATAAAAAAATAAAATAAAAAACAAGGCAGGTGGTCTTAGGCATATATTGGACCCCAAATTCGAATCCTATTTTAGGTTGGGATAGTCTCTACATCTACATAAGCAGTGAGGAAAGTGCTGTTCCCAATTTATAGGTCAGTAACCAAAGCATGAAAGGTAGGTAACTAGTTTAGGAGTCATCATGATATTAAATGAAGAAATACATTAAAACCAATGTCTTCTAGTGCAAACTCAGCCTTTTGCTCTTAAAGCAGTTTCCATATTGTGGTGGCAATAGGGCAGTTGTAATCTGTTATGTTTCTTTTGCTTTCCTATTTATGTAGTTAAATTAGACTTCTTGGCCATCCACATGATTGAATTTTGACAAGTAAAATTAAGGAAGAGGTAAAACCTGTAATTTTCCACAAAACCTCTCCAATCATAATCATCCAAGCTTTTTCCCACCTGAAAGCAAAATGAATGAACATATGAAAGAACCCAGAAGAGTTGTGAATGAAAGACAGTCTGAGAAGGGCCTGGGTGGACCACACTACCTACCACTGTGTGCCAGCAAACTGTATTTTACTGTGATCTGAGTAAAAATAAATTTGTGCTGTTTAGCTACTGAGAAATTAGGTTGTTATTCATAAATTTTACCACAAAATACACAGTCATCCCTCTATATTATACTTTTATAGGATAACAGAATTGCAACAATATGCACCTGTGAAATATTAGCCTGCCTTCTTTTTACTTTTGCTATGCTTTGTTTTTCTTTCCACAGATGGATAGCCCTTTGTGCAAGGCATCAGGATCAGAGGACAGCATGGATTCAGGAAGCTGTAGTACAATAAAGTAAGTTCACTGTGTTCCCTCCTTACTTTACTTACAAAAGCCTATGGCTGGAGCCAGAAGACTTGAGAGTGTGGGAAAACCTTTTAGCCTTAAAACTCAAGAAGGAAAAATTATTCCCTAAAATAAACATTCCTCTGGCTGTAGGAAAGGTGCTGCAGACTGTGGCATGTGGCAGCATATTTTTCCTGAAGGCATCCTTCCCCTTTCAATGATGTTCATTGACGCAGGAACTTCTAATAGCTGCATCTCAAACCCAGAACCCTCTTCCAAAACCTAAGAATGCCTCACTGCTCCATAAAGAAGAAAGGGTGAAGGAATCAACCCTGGCCCAGGAATGCTTGAGTCACTGCTTGCTCTTCTGAGATTAGACTAGAACCTCTCAATAATAGGTGCTTGAGCCCCTTAGTTCCGTCCTCAGCAGATGAAAATCCTCCTTTGTTAGCATTTCTACATTGGAAGATGCTCCCATCTCCTATTAGTTTACCAACATACTCCATAAAGTCTTTCTTCTATACTGTTGCTCCCACATACCTACTAGTGTTTTCAGCACTACTAATTTAAACCCCTTGAATTCATGACCATGTTGAAGGGTTGCAGGATCCTGGAATAATTCAAACCAAGACAGCAAGAAGCCAGTGGTTCCTAAGGTAGAGATTACCTGTATTCATTTCTAGACCAGACATCCCAAGGGTATTTCAAGATCCAAAAACCTCATAGAGATTTGGGGAAAAGCAGCTTACACTTTCTTTCTTGGGTAAAATCAATAGAGATGTGGCAAGAATTTAGAAGAGATGCATTCATGGTAGCCTCCATAAGCAAGACTGTAGGCAAGTGCACAAACTATCCATGCCTTCACCTTGACATTAAAGGGACAGAATTGAAAGACTGGAGGATAGCCAAGTTCCAATGTTTCAACAATATGATAGACCTAATGAGTAAGACCCACATTCCATCAGAGATTTTGCCTTAGACTTAGAGTGAGATAAGGGACTGTGGCATAATCTGGAAACATTTTTAAAACTTATTGAAGGAGAACAGAAGAAAGCTAGCCTTTTTAAAGGGAGTTTCATTTAGAAATTGTGGCCCAAAGAGAGTCAGGAGATGCCACCTCACACTGGCACAATAACAGAACTCTTAGCAGAAATGGAACTTGTGTCTGATTGAGACTATAGCACCCCATGCTGTCCACAATCTAGAGTACTACCTGGATGGGTTGCCTCAAGTGGCCTGGGATCTACCCACCAAATCTATGAACCAGTCAGGTCTCCCCCATTGCTGAGTCTGTTGATAGAAAGACTGTGACCTTCCAGCCCCTCCTGTCTTGACAGAACCCTAGCTATGTGTGTGTGTGTGGGGGGGGGGGAGGTACTCTCTAGATTCCCTCTCATTTCTGATTAGATCCATGTGAGTGACTTCTACTCTCACCCAGCCAGGATGGGTGTGGGGGGAGCATAATACAATTTATTCATCTGGTTGGTTTTTCTGCTTATCTGTTCTTTATAGTTTGCAGTAACTTCTCATTTTGACTTCTTGCATGCTTTGCCTCTGGTACCATGGTAGTTTTCCTAAATTCGGGGTAATCATGAGTGTAACTCCCATTAATCATTTCTCCTCTGATTTTCTTGGTCTCTGCTTTGGTATTTTCCCACTTCAAGAAAGCACATGGTAGATGTCATGTGTGTTCTAAGTCTCCCTACATATACAACTAAGTTCTATCCAACACGTGCTTGCAGCTCTACTCCAGTAACCTCAATTTCTACTAAGTGGACCTTATAAATTATACAGTGTTTCAACATGAGACTGTGTTTCTCAAATCACACAATTTGTGATTTCCCCTTAAATAAACTTAATAATCTGTGATTCATTTTTCTTGAGTCGGTTTTTTTTTTTTTTTTTTTTTTTTGGTTTATCGAGGTAGGGTCTCACTCTAGCTCAGGCTGACCTGGAATTCACTCTGCAGTCTCAGGGTGGCCTTGAACTCATGGTGATCCTCCTACCTCTGCCTCCCAAGTGCTAGGATTAAAGGCACGAGCCACCATGCTCGGCTGAGTCTATCTTTCTTAAAGGTAGGAAAGAATATAAAACGGGTTAATAAATTCTGAAGGTCTCCTCCTGAACTCAAAAATCCTGCATCATTTTGAAGTCCAGTCCACTCATTGGCTGAGACCTCAAAACTCTATATCCAATTGTATTATAGATTATAAATACTGCTCTAATTTTTGAGTGCAAAAAAAAAATAAAATTTACACATTCTGCAATACTGTGGTATGATGGATTATAATATTTACTTACTTAATTTTTCCTTTTCTATACAACTTTAAGATTATACTGCAGAAAAACAATCACTTCCTGATCCTGTGATTTGATTTGAGTTTGATTTTATGATCTATGTGATTCATGGGATATTATTAACCTGCCAGATGTCATATGATAGCATGTATTACAATCTAAACTGCAGTGGGTGCCAGGTTTGAGCACTCCTTGAGACCAAAGTGAACCAGGGTGTTAGGGGTTCAGGAAGGTCCTTGAACTCCAATCTCTGCATTTCCATTTGTATGTAACCAAAGAATTGGGCAAATCAAACTGAGAAGTATAATTATTAAATTATTATATTTATTTATGGAATTATAAAACCAAAGGAAAAAAATGAATATACCCACATAATCTGAAAGCCCCTATAGTGGGCCTGGAAAAAAAAATGTATAAAGAATTAGGGCAGAAAAGGAAATATGGAAAACTGCTGCCATGAGGAGGGCAGGAGAAGGTAGAGGGCCCATGTGGAAAGTAGGGATGGGGGTTCTGGCAGACACAGACAGTCAAGACAAAGGGAAACGCACCAGGGAGAGTGGCTTGTCCCATCACACACATACATTTATTTATAACCTTATTGTGGTGAGTCATACCTTCTGGCTCAGGTGAACAAGAGAGACAGCTGATTGGTCTGGGCTAGAGACACGCTCAGGAGGAGCCCAGCCATGACTCCAAGTTCTGGAACCTATGCTTGATGAACCACAAGGTGAAAGTTATCTTTAAATTCTAGAAAAGGACCTCCCTCCCCAGGAGGGGCTCAGGTACGAAAAAACAGGTATAGGGAACTAGGAAAGAGATAAGAAGCCAGATCATCTCTAGCAAGTAGAGGGCAGACCTTCCTGTCTTATTACTTTCAGGGGTCACCCTATCTTCCTAACAAAACTACCAGTTGGTCCATTGCAAGAAAACAGCGAATTCTAGTGAATGCCTCTAATAATCACAAAGGACACATATTTACCTCCCCAAAATGGTATAAAATGATCACCTGTAGCCAATCCCCTGCTGTCTAAAACCCTGCTCTGTAATAGCCCACCACTGTAAAGGTTAACTAACTCCTTCATTTTGCACTTAGAAGTCAGTGTGTCATGCTGCACATTTTACCTGCTTCTTTGAAATATCTCTTTGATGTGTTTTGGTTTCTAAACTGTTCTTTCATAGATATAAAGTATGCACATTTTCAATTTGATCTAATTTTTATTTTTGACAAGATATTTCCTGTGGTTTGGGCACAAATAGTGAAAAATTAAAAAAGAATACTTGATATTTGAATTACTTGAAATTAAAGGGATGATTATTACCATAGCAAAGCTACTTGATGCATATGCTAAGGAACAAGCTTCTACCACAGCAACCAAAAAAAAAAAAAAAAAAAACCTTTTAACTTATTGTGGCACCTTCTAAAGATGGGGCAAAAATCCAGTTTATCTTTATGTGTAATTGACAGTGTGCATCTCATCTCTGTTTTGTGTTGTTTTCCATTTGAAATTAAAGAAGCAATTTTCCTAACAGAGAAAATGCCTCAATGTGCATGGTGTTGGTCTGTGTGTGGTGGGGGTGGGGTGTGGAAGGAATGCAAATACAGTGTTGTAAAGCTTTCTGTGAGGGAGTTGTTATCTCATTATCATGAAAAGTTGGAAAACATTCTTTTTTTCACTGATTAAAAAATTTTAAATGCAAGTTGAGGACTCACATAAATGCCTAAAACTATGAGTCACTGAAAAATCTTAAAATGCTATTAACATAACTCCACACACCTCTTCCCAGCTAAAACTTTCTTAAAGTATTCAATATCTTTGGAATATGCAGTGTGGTTGAAGGAATGGGGAAGATGTTCAATTTTTTAAAATATAGTTTTCTTTTGTATTTGTTTCAACTTCAATGATGATTGATTTATAAAGGAAACTGCATATATTTACACTGTAAAATACAATGCTATGATATGTGCTTACACAGGAAAGTAATTATTACAACTAATCTAATTAACATAGCCACTACAAAGCATAGTTTTAATTTTTGTATATGGTAAGTCTATATAAAATCTACTTTTAGCATAACTGTTAAATTTAACTTATAACTATGGCATACAATAGATCTGCCATACTTAATTCATCTGAAATAAAATGATATCCTTTTTGACCAACATAATTCCATTCCCCACCTTCACAGCACTGCCTTTACCAGCCCCTCCCTGGAAAGCATCAATCTACATTCTTCTTCTATTGGGTTTACTTGTATAGGTTGACTTAGGATAATGTCTGGTAACAAGTGATATGATATTGTTTTATAAAGGGGCTGGACAATATTTTAATCCTATGTGTTTGTACACATACCACATTTTCTTTATTTGTATTTCAGTAGGCACAAGTTATTACTTTACCTGGGTTATTTTGAATAATTTTATAATGAATATGTGAATGTAGACAATTTTTTGGATATACTGATTTCATTTATTTTTGATGTATACCATGCAATAGGATTACAGAACCATAGGGTAAGATTACTTTTCAATTTTTTGAAAAGAGCCTGTGTCCATTTTTCATAATGCCTCCACCAATAGTACATCATGGTTCTATCCTCCCCATGTATCTTTTCTTTTTTAATAAGAGCTATTCTGACAGGTACATGGTGTTATCTATATGGTTTTAATGTGCATTCCTGTGATAAATACTGATGGTGATTTTCACATATCTGTCAAACATATCTTTAATGGGAAATACCTGTTGAAGCCTCTATTAGTCTTTTCTTTTATGATATGACAGAATTCCTCACAAGAAGGAACTTAACAGAAGAGAGTTTTATTTCAGCCTACAATTTGAGAGGATAAAGTCCATCATGAGGAGAAAAACATGGAAGCAGGAGTGTGAAGCAGCTGGTCACATTCAGTCTACAGTTAGGAAGCAGAAGGTATTAGTAGCTTACTTTTTGCATTTTATTCAGTTGGGGATCTCAACCCATAGAATGATGCTGCCCCTCAGGTAGAATGGGTCTTCCTATCTCAACTCACATTTCCCTTAGCATTTTGGTCTTACAAACTCATACTAGAATTGCTTATTTGATGCAAAGCAGTGGTCCATCCTTAACTATAGCAGCTTTAGCAAACAGCCTGTGTGCCAGTAACATTAAACTTCCTTAATTATTTTTTCCAGTTTTAAACCCTATATCTCTCAGTTATATATCTTCTGCCAAGCACATCAAATTTATTTTAAATTCAAACTTGATCAAACTGTTAGGTCTTGGGCATAAGAATGCCAGCCAGCCCTAATGCAAGCCATGAGCTAAGTTCCAACAAAGTTTTCTGCAGTCTTTCCTTCCCCTTTGAAATTTCATAAGCAAAGCATCCAAATACAATTCTCTGTGCACATAGCATTTTCAAACTCCTACCAGAATAACCCATAAAACATGGCTTACTGCTCTAGAAGTCATCTTCAGTTGCAAGTACAAATTCCATACATATTTCTCCTCTAGCACAGATGTTCCAAAAGACCAAAATCTACATGGTCAGACTTATGTTAGCAACAGCACCCCATTCTTAGTATCAATTTTGTTGAGGTCAGGTTTATGTTGCTAGGATGAAAATACAAACCACACATTTTATTGGAGGAAGTGATTTATTTCAAGCCTATAAATCCAGGGGTAGTTTGATCAAATGGTGGAAGAAGCTGGCTCCCATTCATAAATCCCAGCAGAAAGACACCACTAAACCACCAGCACCACAAGCAAGAACAGCAAGAGCTTAAAACTGCTCTCAAGCTTTTGGTTGGAATTAACAACCATTCCCAGTGATAGTCCTCCCCTCCCCCCATAAGTCTGTCTTCTAGGGGCTAAAAATGCAAACTCAATTTTAATAAAACACAACAGTCTATGGGGGACATACATTTAAATACCACACATAGGAAAGCTTTTTTTTTTTTTTTTTTAAATAAAGTTCAGTTGGGTATAGTTAATCATGAAGAGTGTGCCAAGGTAGCAGGAACATGAACCAGTTGGTAATATTCATTGTGTAGTCAGAAAGCAGGGTGAAATGTATGCTGGTTCTCAGCATACTTTCTCCTTTGTATTCAGTCCTTTTCTACAAACCATCTAATGATACTACACATAGCTAAGGTGGGTCTTCCAATCTCAAGTAACCTAAGTAGAAACTCCCTCAAATAAATGTCCAGAGATTTGTCTCCTAGGTGAATGTAGATCCTGTAAAGTTGCCAATCAATAGTTATCATTACAAGTCTCTTTGCTTTGGATATTTATTGAAAAAGTGTATGGGTTTAATCTTTGCTCAATTTTAAAGCAAGCTATTTTTTTCTTGATATTGAGTTGTTTGGTATGTTTAATGAATAATTTTATGTGAAGCAACTTGCTTCAAGTACTTCTTTGCTGCCACAGAAAACCTGACTGAAAGCGTCTTGTGGGAGGAAAGGGTTCACTTTGGCTTATAGACTCGAGGAGAAGCTCCATGATGACAAGGGAAAATCAGCATGAGCAGCGCTGGACACCACATCCTGGCCAACATCAGGTGGACAACAGCAGCAGGACAGGATGCCAAACTAACACTGGCAAGCTAGAGCTAATAAACCTCAAGCTTCCCCGCCCCCCCCCCCAACCCAGTAATACACATCCTCCAACAAAGATCCATCTCTTAAATTCCATCAGATGGAGATCAAATATTCAAAACAATTGAGTTCTGGTACAGCATTGGTGGTACAGCAGTGAGCATAGCTGCCTTCCAAAACAAATGAGTTTATACCTGTCTCAAACCACTGCACCATCCTCATTTTTAAGATGGCTATTTTTGAAATATCTATTAATGTCGCTCTTGCTTTTGGTTAGAACTTGCTTTTTACACATGGTGTGAATTCTAGGGAGGCCCAAGACTAATCAAATGTAAGAACGGAAAGCTGAGTGTCTAGCACTAGCTGAGATGACAGTAGATCCTGAGGAAACTCAAAATTCATCAAAACAGAAAATAAAAGACTTCTGAGAGCTAAACACTAAAGAAGATTTCTAACATGCCCTCCAAGGCTCAGGGAACATTGTTGAAGGGAGGAAGAGAAGATTGAAAGAGCCACAGAGAGATAAGACTTACTATGAGACATTGTCCTCCCTACATGGCCCAGCTGGTACATTGATGACCACCAGTGATTGCTGATAACAAAAAAGACCTGTACTGTTATAAGCCCATCAAAACTTTGATATAGAAGACTTAGAAGGGCAAAGGAAATGAAATAAAAAAGAATAAGGACTAACTTGTAAGAAGAGGGTCCTCAGTGGAATAGTGGCAGAGGAGAGGGTCCAAAAGAGGAAAATGTGTGGGAACATGACCAATTTACAGTATGTTCATATATTAAAGTTCCCAGTAATTTTTTATTTTAAAAAGACAAGTAGGATAAGAATATATTTCATGGCACAAGGACATGATTTAACATTAGGTTTAGCAAATATTTTCTAAATGATGCCATCATAGTCTAATAGAGAAGAAATCATTTTTCCTTATTTGTATGTAGATTGTGCTCTGGTTTAAATGTGACAAACTTTGTTTTTGGCTTATTAAGAATACATGAAATATCTAGCTTCATGTATTGTGTGAATATGATCTTGACTCTTTGACATATATAAGTTTAAGGCATTACATCTAAGTAGAATCCTGCTTCAGAAAACTTTGATAATACCTGAAATATCTAATGACTTATTCAAATATATATTATAGGTAGAACACTGAATTGTCTGAAACTTTTCTCTAATTTCTTTTTCTCTAACTTCTAGTCATCCAGACCTTACTCTGCATCTATTGAGAGACAGTAGGGAGACTCACCTCTTCCTGGGGTGCTGAGAAAGTATTAAGCATTATTAAAGCTCCACCAAACACTGTTGAAATCAGTAATAATGTCAATGTTAAGTTATTACTATAATTGTTCCTCAATAAATTTTCTTTGAAATAAGCAGGATGCAGGAAAATGGGGTAAGTTAGGTTCCTGATTGGCAGATGTTTCCCTGGCTGCCTGGAGCAAAATGACTACCAACCATGCAGCCAGCCAGAGTATCTTTATGTCTGAATTGCTGATTCTGAATGAATATACCATTGGAATATACTTAGGAAGCTATGTTGCAATCACAGCCACATGTTCCATCATCCACAAGTTTAGCCCCAGCCATAACTCTTTCAAATAGCTTGGACTGGATTTTCCCAGCAACCATTTCCACCCAGTCCTGATGGGAGTAGCTTCCCCTGGTAACCCAGCCAAGGGACTGCTGCAGTTGAAGAGACAATACCATGATTGTTCAAACACAATCTTGCATCTGCACAGATGTCTGCTGTGATGACTGAAAATTCTCTGTTCTAGCTATATGATCAGACTGTCTAGTTCACTTTGTGAATCAATTGTATGCCACCCTACTGAACTGCTTCCTTTGGAATTGCAACATTAGGCTTTGTCTTAAGTGACCATTTGTTGCTTATCGTTTACATCCATTATTACTAAAGTGGGAAGAGGTAGTAAGCAAAAGAAAGATGAGATGGTGGTAGTGATGGTGGGTTGACCAGCTGCCAAACTAAAGTGTGTAGCACTTGATAATGAGTGACAACTTTGACAGCTGCAGAGGAGCCAGAAAGTATACGGTGGTTTTCTCTTCAACAGCCACAGGAGAGGTAAATTTGAAGAGTAGTTTTCTGTATTTGTTTGTCATTGCAGGCATAGTATATGCAAGGAAGACAGTTGGTGGCTATGGCAGTTTGGATGTGGAATGTCTCATGTGTTTAAATGCCTGATCCCCAGTGTTGAAGCAATTTGGAAAGTTTATAGAACCTTTAGCAGGTGAGGCAGACCATGAAGTCTTATAGCCCAACCTACTTGCTCATGTTTTCACTCCTTATTTCCTCCATGCTAATGTGAAGATGTGACTCTGGAAGTCTGCTCCTACCATGCTTTTACTGCTACAAAGGAGTTGCTCCTTAAGACTGTAAGCCAAAAATAAATCCTGTACCTTCATAAGCTGTTGCTCGTTGGGTGTCTCATCCCAACCATGAGAAAGTAACTGTCACAGTGGCCAAGTTGCCAAAGTAATAGAGCCCTAAGTATGGCACCATGGATGTCGTTATGGATATGTGGCAGAGACAACCATGACAGGAGCTGACAGTGGAATAGTAGTGAAAATTTTTTTTAATTATTTATTTATTTATTTATTTATTTATTTATTTGAGAGCGACAGACACAGAGAGAAAGACAGATAGAGGGAGAGAGAGAGAATGGGCGCACCAGGGCTTCCAGCCTCTGCAAACAAACTCCAGACGCGTGCGCCCCCTTGTGCATCTGGCTAACGTGGGACCTGGGGAACCGAGCCTCGAACCGGGGTCCTTAGGCTTCACAGGCAAGCACTTAACTGCTAAGCCATCTCTCCAGCCCAATAGTGAAGATTTTTATAACAGTAACTGTGACATCAGCAATGACAACATTTGCATTGTAAGGAGTGGTATCCTTCCTTTGGCTCTTACATTCTTTCTGCCACCTCTTCTGCCACAGACCCTGACCCTTGGAGGGTGTGATACAGATGTTTCAGCGCTGAACACTTCTTGGTCACTTCTTCTAAGCAGTATGTTGCCGTTTGGGTCATCCCAGTGGTCAGTGCCATCTGATAAAAGAAGCGTCTCTAACGAGAAGTGAGAGTACCAGTAATACATGAACATGAACATTAAGTGTCATGCTTTCTGGGTAATTTGGTGAGAATAATATATGCATTTATCCAGACAAGAGCAGGCTTTAAACCCCTAAGGCTCATGACCTCCCCTGCTTCTTCTTTTTGTTATTCTCCATCCCAACCCAATATTTCATTCTGTAACTGTGTCATGAAACTATACCTTCCTGAGGTATCTTAAACATGTGATGCTCATTTCACCTCTAGTCTTTTACACATACTGAACTGTCTTCCTCAAAACTGGTCTGCCCCTTTAATGAGGTGCTATTACCTGGCCCTTTGGTTAGGAGGTGATTTGTAAATGTTTATAAATTATATTGTGATTTGGAGGCTATGTAAATGTGTAATATATCCAAAACTTTATTCAAAAAGTTAAAGGAAAGTAGTTATTTCAAAAGCAAGTTAAACATTTGTCTTTCTGAATTGAATGTTTTAGCAATTTTTTTTTTGTTTGTTTTTTTGAGGTAAGGTCTTGCTCTAGCTCAGGCTCACCTGGAATTCATTTATGTAGTCTCAGGGTATCCTTGAACTCTTGGAAATCCTCTTACCTCTGCCTCCAGAATGCTGAGATGAAAGGCATATCATAACACTTCCCAGGTCTAGCAAAATAATTTTTTAAAAAGCATTGAAAACCATTAAAACATGATGGTAAACAGATAAAATTTGTGTTTCTTTAAAGAAAGTGGCAATAAAGGTTAAGAAAGTGAATATATAAGGTAAAAATACAAATTAATTAAGGATGTCACCTATTCTATAAAGTGATTTATAAAACTATCACATACAGCATTTTAAAGATAATAATTAAACTATTCTGAACTTTATAATAGGGAATAAGAATGAATAATCCAGAAAGATAAGTACAAAAATAAATATATTCAGACTTTATCTGTTGCTTTCCACTTGTTAACCTTCACTAATTGACATTTGAATTTTAATTTAAAAAATTATGTTTTAGAAATATTATTTTTATCTTGAATTTTAATGTAACAGAATCATACATTTAAAAACAGATATTAAATCCTAGTGACCTTTTGTTAAATCATAGTTTGCTTCCTGAAACCCATTCATTTCACTTTTAAAATACTACTTTTATTTCTTTCCTAGAAACAACCTGAATGCATTTACATCCTAGACACTTTGCAGTATAGGAACAAAAGAGCAAAGAAGAAAGATATAAATCTTAGGAAAGCCACCACTCAAGACTGACTTCTATTCCCTTTGGCATTTATAACCAAATGTAGGATTCAGCATGAAAGCAACAGGGAAGCAACCATGGCTATAGATTTGGATGAAATCCATTCTAGTTGATGCAACATATACTCTGACTATCCAATATGAAGTTGAGTTTGTACATTTCAAACATTTTATTACTATTCCTGCATTTATCCATTTTCAAAATAAAGTTATTTTACATTTCTATTTTATGGACATTCTACCTAATAAACTTAGCAGATGGAATTTAGACCATATTAACTCGTTAATGCTATTAGTATGAATAGGTTTAGAAAATTTCAAAAGATTGTCGGACCAAGGGATGTGTAATCTATGAAATTTTCAACCTTCATTACTGTTTTATATTAAAAAAAAACAGAGTGTTAAGCACACTGATACTTATTAATCTTGTGTTGTTGAAGAATTTTGAATCTATGTCTTGGCAGACTGAGGGAACCCTGTAAACATCCACCCATTCATTCAGCATATCTTCAGTCATTGAGGGCAGAATCCAAGTCCCTGTCCAAGGTAATGAAGAGATATTATCATAAACTTGAATTCAACTTAAATGGATGCTCTCTTTGTATGATTGGACAGTGAGTTCTTGATAGTAGACTTTTGTCTTTATCTCAGCATCTACCACAGGGTCAGAGTCAGAGCTCTTGATGAATTGTGAACATATCTTTATAGAGATCAGTCTTAAGGCTGATATAATTTCTTATTAATAATTGAAGCCACTTACAGAACAACTATGCTTTTGCTAAGTGCCATTAGGTATTATTTCACTTAATTCTGCTGTAATTTTGTAATATTCTCTCTATGCTCCAGCATTAACCCTATTTTAAAGATGAGAAGATCTGCAGTTGGTTCAATCTCACATTGCTAGTGCCACTGGGAGCAAATGTTGAAGGCATGCCTGTCAAACTTGAATGCTCATATTCTTCCTGTGGCTTCAGTTTCTCTTTCTTATCTCCAGAGCTTATACACTATAAGATGGATCAAACTGAAGAGCTATGGAATCAGCCTTACTTACTTTGAATTCTATCTCTAATACTTTTTTGAACAAACCACATCACCTTTCTGAGCCCCAGTTTCCTCATATGCAAAATGAAGACATAGATCCTGTCAGGATTGCTATAAAAATAAGTGAAGAAATTCAAATAAAAGTGACTGCTACGTGACACACTTGTTTTATGAGAGGGATATGCTTATATCGGGGTGACTATGAGGACATAAGCCCATATTCTTTTCTTTTAAATGCTTTTTTAAATATACTTTACATTTAAGAACTCACAACTTATATACACAAAATACATATGCTCACATGCATATGTAGATACAAAGGTTTCTATTGTTTCTAATTATGTCAAAGTAGGAGAGATAATAAGAATAATAATACATGACTTGAAAAGAGATCTTCACACAGTGGAGATTTCATATTGGGCATATGATTTGTCAGTGGAAGTTGCATGGTGATTACACAGAAATTCACTGATCAATAGCAAAGCCTCCTCAAAGACATAGATGTGATGATGGAAGTAGCAATGTGAAAGACACTGACTGACTTCAGGTATAGAGGAAAATGGCTTATTAATCTCACAAATAGAAGACTCAAGACTCTGGATCTTCTTGGTATCCTGGTGATACTTATACTTTGTGACACTGCATCATCTTTGTAAGAAAGGAAACAAGAATTCTGCACATGTGATAGCTTCTCCATGGAAAGACTGAAGAACATCCTGAAGGGTGGTA